>NC_089801.1:60906939-61206939 GCF_029633855.1 Hoplias malabaricus | reverse complement strand
ATCCAACTCCTGGAGTGGGATCCAACCTACATAACCCTGAAGTTGTGACTGTGACACATTGATTTATTTGGTGCCACTTTAAAATAAGACTACATTTATAAAGGTTTATAAATGGTTTTAAAAATCTCTTTATTACATTTTTATTAATTAGGTTTTAAACACATTAAAAGTCATTATGAAACAACTAAATTTACATAGTCAGGTCTGAGCTTATTATTTACCTTGACATTTCCAATACATTTTCAGACACTTACACTATTAGACCAAAAATGAAGTCACTGTTGCCCTATATACCTATGTGCTATAAATTATTATTAAGTTAAGGTACTAATCAGTGTCAAAAAGGACATTTTAAACAGTGTTTAATTGATAAAAACTTGGTGGTTAAAAGGTTAAAAGTATTAACAAAAAATTTCTGAAGCTGACAAGACTTAATGTCAACAGATGAAAAACTAAGTAAGATGAGTATTCTGTAAGATCTGAGGTTTAAAAGTGATTGAGGTTTTATTCTAAAGGGGTACCATTTATTTTACATTTATATAAAAGCAAACAAACAGGGAAAAAAAACTTGTGAAGGTCTGCCATTTGCAATTATAATTTCATGTCATTAAATGAATAAAACAACAGCCAAGAACAGCAGTGTTTTAATGACTGCTTCCTAATGCTTTGGAATACTTTACAACACAACAATCACAAAAACAATAATTATTATTAATGTAGAAAGACTTGGGTGGGATGGCTAACCTGAAAACATTTATTTAATTTATAGTCCATAGAACAGGCTGAATAATATGTTACCATCCACTCATCTGGGAATCTATAAACTCTAACAGACTTCAGCACATAAAAGGGTTTTGCTAAATCCTACAATAAAAGAGTTTGGCAGAGAATTACACCTGATTTAGCAATGACGTGGGGTCTTGCAGAGTCTCAATTTGCAAAGACTGAACCAGTGATAAGCCACTAATATAAGACAGGAACACACAAAAGTTTCCAATTACTTTCTAATTAGTGAAATTTAACCTCTAGTCTGGACAAGTAATATGACTGTTTCGAGGCACAGCAGTTATGACAATTTTGAAGAATTAATTATTTGCAATCAACTTTGTATTCAGAAATTCATACACATACACATTTCTTGAGGTTAAATTAGAAAATGAAATTAAGATATTGTATTGTATTACATTGTAAGATATTTTTCTTTCACAGAAAAATAGTTGAGTCAAAATGTACAGGGTGAGTCAAAAGTCACAGGACACCCTTCTATTTCAGAAACAAAAGGGAAAATGACATATCTGAATACCCAGAAAGTAATGGGCGAGGGAGCCTATATTTTAGGCTATGTATGGAACATGGCTGCCATGATGAAAGCCACTATAGTGGATCACAGGCACATTTTTCCAATGGGAATGTGGTCATGTAATAGATCAAAAAGAGCAGAACTGTCTCAGAAATCGATTGTTGCAATCAGATTTGCAATATCACTTGTCTTGTCAAAAGTTATCCAAACTTATCCCTAACTTTTATTGTTTGTCGCAGGCTCGACCAGACCCTAAATGCTCAGCGCTATCTTCTGTCAGAATGGATGGGTACAATGTTTCCTGTAGCACTGTCAGGTAGCGAATTTATGGTGTCCTGCGACTTTGGACTCACACTGTATTTCTGCTAGGGCTGTCAATTGGATAAATGAACTAATCAATCATGCAATTTGCTGTGATTAATTGCACTGTCTGTTCCTAAGACTGAAGCTTTTTATAATGGATACTTAAAGAATCAATGTAACATCAACGCAATGGAATTATTTACTCTTATGCTTCCTCCTTTCTCTCTGTCACACACACAGACAAAGCTCCTGTTTTGTCTTTTACCTCGCTTAATCCCTCCGTTTATATCTTAAAAAGTAATTGAAGCTGTAAGATGGAGATGTTAATTGTCTGAGCCATGAAAAAAAATAAAGTTTTCGTTTAGTCAGTTTGTCATGCATATCACACAACACATTATCTCTCAAAAAATACAATGAAGTATTAGTATTTTAACATTATTGTTGTGATCAAATTTTTAAATTAATTGACACTACTGATATAAATACAGGTATTTAATACATATTTCAGTATAAATAAAGGTATCTATCTTTGAAACTCAACAGCAAAGATCATGTTTCAATTGCTAAATTAAACCTCTGGTATGTGACTTGGCTCTTTAAAAAGCAAAATTATGTGTGGAAGTTGTGGACACATTTCGTATTATTAAACTTTAGCATTAAAAATAGCATGTTAAATTTCTGCATGTGTAATGTGTGTTAACGCGTTAATACTGACAGCAGTAGTTTAACATTTTCATCCATTGTGATTTTATATAAAGCATAATACACTGTAAAATGTAATAGCCGTGATGACTTAATTTAATTAGTTAACTTTACTTGGTTATGAAGATAATGCCCTTCTTGCTAGTTTTTTGTAAGTTACCGTTAATTGTAGAGAGAAAAAAACAATAAACTTATTGTCTTGAGTGCAGACAGCTTAAAACAATCAAGTAGTAAAGGCTGCGATGTGAGCATGCGCAGGACTCAACGTTCAGTCTCCCGCCCAGAACTGGTTTAATGGCCGGTGGATGACTTCGGTGGAGCCTGCTTTTGTCTTTTGAAGTAAGGTAAGTTGTCAAGCAAGCAACGAATTTAAATGTATTTTATTTTCATTTATTTAACGAAATAAAATTGTGTGACTTTATTTCTGAATACTCCCATAGCCCTATCTAGCTAGTCGTGGATGTGTTAGCTTTCATATCGTCGCACTGTAGAATATAAAACGAAAAATACACATTTTAAAGTTAAGTATAGTAGATTGCCTGTGAATAAGAAGATGCTGGAGTCTAGTCGGAGAATAAATTTATGCAAATTTAAAGGAAAACTTCCCCCAGACTGTGTGAAGTTGGTCGTTTTTTTAACTGTTTTAAAATTCTTTACAGACTAGATTCCAGCATCCGCTTATTCACATAAGATCTACTATATTTTAGGAAATAACTGAATATTGTACATTATAAAGCGAAACCATGTAAGCTCTCACATATGCGACTTAGTGATAGTAAATTCACTAAACGTTAGCCGCCTGTAACTTGTTTACCCCCCGCCGTCCGCCGCTGATTAGAGTACGTTTAGCTATGAAAAACATTTTAGTTTCAGTATTACATTCAGTTTCAACAGCAGGTCTTATAGATATGCCAAGGGAAATAGACTGAGAAGACCTGTAAGGCTTAAGCTCAACGAGTTTTCCATGGGGAGGTGCAATGTTTTTTCACAACGTATTCAGAGTTATTCACAACGCAACGTGTATTCGTCCCGAATAGTCACTGTACGGGGGTTCCACCTTAAAACGGGTTAGCCGCACTTCCAAAGTTCTCCTGTAATCTACGACCCGCGTCGCAATCACGGTCACGCGCGAGAAACCCATCTAACGGTGGCTGGCACTGGAAATCAGGCGCGCGGGACCGTGTTTGGAGCACATGACTGTATGAAAGTCCAGTTGTGCTGTGAGCCGTTCCGTGCTGCTGAACGCAGGTCACAATCCTCAGTACCAAACCAGTAATAAAGCAGTACTGACAGTAACGGTCATCTGAACAGCTCAGTTTCTCCATAGCTTCATAGTGTGTAGATCAGATCATCTTATTTGGTAGAGTGTGTGTGACGCTTGCTCTGACAACCATCTTTAATAAGTGCTGAGGGTAAGTTCAGTCCTGTAGCTGAATAACACAGATCAGAACTGTATTAATACAGTTATTACTGAACTGTATTAATATGTTCATACTGCAGATTAGAGCTGAATACAAAACAAGTGTTGTTCTTTAATAATATAATAATAATTTTTTTTATAATTAAATTACATATTAATTATTATAATTAATATAGTGAGTAAAATTGGATACAGGTTGGTCTTATGAAAAATTTGGGAACCCCTGACTTCAGCCATAAGATGCAAGTCATTGTGGATAAGAGCGTCTGCTAAATACTGTAAATGTAAAAGTAAATAAGCTGTTAGCAACATGCTAGGCTTAGCGCAAGCTAATTAGCATCTGAAATGTAAATAAAAAGTTTAATTTTTAACTTTTATGTTGCTTTATTCCCTGAACTGCTAATTTTGTGTACTGGTGAAACAAGTGAAATGCTACTTTCAATTTTTTATGACCTTGAATAGATATTTTTAAAAATATACATTCATATCAAAAAATTTATTTTTCACTAGCACTTTTAAAACATGCACATATCAAGGAATGTGTGACTAATCTACAAATTACAACACTACAAGTGTTACGTGTTTTAACCAAAACATTTTCTGTCCTTCTCAGAAGTGGATGTGGCAGTTGTTGGTGAGCTATTCACTGAAAAGCTGGTTTGAAGTTGGCCATATCACACTTAAGGTAAGATTGAACCTTTTAGAATTTCCGGACAAGAAATTCAACTAAACTACCATCAGATTTGCACAAGGGGGTCATACCACTGAAAATAAATGCTCAAATACAGTTGCCACTTTATGTTAAATATATATTTGATCAATTTCTTTAATAAACAAATGACCAGGTATACTTTCCTCACATTTGTTTTTTGTTGCTTATGACAACTTCATGGGAAAGGCTGTATAGGCAGAGCAGTTTATATTTTGAGAAATGGCCATGCCTATCAACATTTCCCTGATGTAATGTTATTTTTTGTTTGTTTTTTATACAGGATTCTGACAGTGATGAGGCCTGGGCACAAGTGTCTGCTGGGGTGCTGACTGTCATCAGTGAAGATATGCCTCCCTCTCCAAATCATCTCCACCTTGACTCAGTGTCTACTGCCATCATTGTTGAGGGAGGTATTGTAATGGACAATTTACAGAATCTGCCTCAAGCCACGTGCCTCTTGTTTGGGTTGGCATATGCTTAGCACTTAAATTACCCTAAAGCGATGAAAAACACGTTCAATTTCATTCAAAGAGTGATGCTTGGCTTGGGAGAGAACAAACTTCCACCTAAGCTGCAAACTCTTAATCTCCTCTTGAGTTAAATGGCTAATCAAGTGTGAGTCTAGGACAGCTCACTTAAGTGGATTCTTTTTTTTCTAATGTCGTTTCTAATGTTTAAACTAAATTAAGGCTCTCCTTTCAAATAAACAGCCCTGGGTTTACCAGCAATTTATGTTTATGTCTGTATATGTTAATTTTGTAGTTTTATTTTATTTATTGAATTGCTGGCATGTATGTACACATCTTGTCATCTTGTAAAACAATGCCAATCCTATTTTAAGCCTTTGTTCTTATTCTAAAAAAAACAAAAACAAATAAAAACGCATATAATTGAACTTTAAAATCTCAGTACCTTGATTTATTGTGTAAATGGGCTTATTTTAAAGTGTACAGAATCTGCTTTTCATTCATGTTTTATGTATGTGTAAAGTACTTAAGTTACACAAGTAATACTTACTTGGTCTTTTTAAGGCAATCGGTTTGCATGGTTTTAATAAGTAATTCAGATTGCTGTTCAAGTAAACACAACTGACAAATTCTAAGTTGCAGAAAATATCACTGTAGTTAACCCAACTTTGATTAATGAGTTATTTTGAATATACACATAGTACATTTTAATTGAAGTTATTTAGCTGTTTGAAATAGTAATTCTGAGTAGGCTGTACTAAATCTGAAGTACATATGAAACATATTAAGTAGTATATACAGTTTTTTTTAAGTTAATTAAACCGAAGTGTAAGTAAACTATACTAAATAAGCATTTGTTAATACAAGATACAGTCCCTATTCCAATTTACTTAGTTTTTTTAAGGCAATCGGTTTGCATGCTTTTTTTAAGTAAGGTTAACTAATTAGATTTTACAGTGTACTGACATAACAGTTCATCAGTTTTCTGGAGTCGTTTTTGATAAATGTTTATAGATAATGAAGCCTAACTTTGGTTTAGACACAAAATAGCAGTGAAAAAGTTCAATTTAATACAGTAAATCAAAAAAATGACTAATTTCATACTTCTACCTTTTCTCACTGTCTTCAAATAATTATTTAAATAATATTAATTTAAGGTATATTTGATTTGGATAAAAAGCCACCTGCCTTCATTTAGACAAGAAGAATTTCAAAAATCCAAATATTGAAAGACATTTTGGAAGCTTACTAGTGTTCATACCTAATGCAGCAGTACTGCTCTCAGGTGTTGTAGCATTGTTTGGAGTGATTGTAGTCACATCTGACAAAAGTAAAATAAATTGTTAGTTTGTTTGTGAGATTTTCACCACTCCCTGATTATGGCTGCATTCCTGTATTGATGGTTAATTGTTACACACCTGCACAATAAGCTTCAAAACAGGAGTACGGTCTCTTAAACTCATAGATGTAATAGTCTCCTGGAGAGGCTTTGACTTGTATTAAAGGGGCTCTTTTAAAGGCAGCAAGAACCTCCTGAATTCCCCCAGACCTCATGAGTGACTATTCAATCTTCTATTTTAGGGTGAGGGCCATTCAGCCACAGAGGGATTTCAGTGCCACATCTGTGGTCATTAACACAGCTCTCTGGCATACGGATGCTCATCCTGTTATACATCAGTTGGTACCAGCCGTTCCAGGTGAAATATGCATCACAGATGTAGAGTCCAGTCAAATTAGTGCATCTCCAGGGTTGATCCAGAGCAGTGTAGTTGTCACAGGGATCAGAACTGAGAGTGTTGGGAACTGTGAATTAATGAAGTGATGTTTCAAGTCAGTCCTCTTTAAAATATATAACATAAAACAGGATCTCTTTAGAAACCTAAGGTTAAAATCCTTTATAAATGAAGATTTTTGTTAATATATATGATAATCCCTTCAATATCCATGTGACTCTTCAGCGTGAATTAAGACTTGAATTGTACATATTTTTGTGACTAACCAGTGTTCTAAGGTCTCTAAATTATTACAGGGTTTTTAAAAGAAAACAATGTTAAAAATGAAATTTAAATAAGACGTTAAGTTTAGTTGAGTAACTAGACCTGTATAAAGCATACCTGGCTACTATTTGCCATTAACCTCTGCTAGATACAGGGGCGTCATAGCCATTATAAGAAATAGCAGGCTCACCTGCACAGTACTTTGGCATTGGGATTGATAAAGCTGGTTTGATGAGTCTGTAGACGTAATAATTTCCTGGACAGGCTTTGACTTGGATTGGGTTTGATCCTTGTAAACTGCATTCTGTGCCATTTGTCACAGTGCAATTGGTCCCATAGATTTCTCTGGTGATGATGCCGTCCTGAGGCAGTGGATGTGTTCCTCCATGGAAAAGTGGTGTGTAACCTCCACAGGTGATGATATTCAAACACAAACTAGATTCCTCAATCTGAGCACCGATTCCCTGAAGGTACAGCCGATACCAGCCACTCCATTCAACAAGAGTGTCATTATGACCTTTGTCAAAAGAGAAAACTGATCTCCAGTCATCTTTAAGAACAGTGTAGACACTGCAGTGGTCAGATGTGTTGGTTGCAGAGTTTGCTGTGGGGGGAAAATGTGTAACAGTGAAGACAAGACTGGGGACCTACATTCAAAGTTTGAAATAGTTATTATTAAAATGTGTTGTATTTTAAATCTGAAATTAATGTATTAAAACAACACAAACAAGAATTCTTGGGACAGCAATATATTAAATAAAGTGACTGTTTCCTAATGTATCAGTTTATTTTACAACATGAGCAAAGAGAGGGTTTTGAAGAATATGGATGAGCGTTTTTAAAACAGTTGTCTCTTAGTGTTCATACCTGATGCTGCAGTATTGGACTCAGGTGCTGTAGCAGAGTTTGGAGAGATGGTAGTCACATCTGACAAAAGTAAAACAGATTCTTTGTTAGATTGTTCCCTTTTTCCAGCTGAGGTGCAGACATTTCTGACCATTCTATTTTAATTTAAATAGATTGTTTAAACACAGATGAACATATATAAAGTAAACACAGTACCTGCACAGTAAGCTGAAGGACATGAGTTTGGATTGACAGACTCATAGATGTAATAGCTTCCTGGGCAGGCTTTTGAGTCAAATTTCCATCATGATGAAGCAACAGCAGTAAATCCAATATGTCCCACCGACCACACGAGTGACAATTCCATCCTCGAGCTGAGAGTGAGTGCCATTCAACCACAGAGGGATTTCAGTGCTACACCTCAAAGAATTAACACAGCTCTCTGGCATCAGGACGCTCATCCCATAATACATCAACTTTTACCACACATTCCAGTTAAAGTTGCTGTCACAGATGTATATCCCAGTTGCATTAGTGCCTCTCCAAGGATGATCCAGCGAAGTGTAATTGTTGCAGGGATAATAAGTGAGATAACTGTGAATGAGAGTAGTGAACATAATCAGTTCCAATTTTTTAAATATATTTATTAAAATAAGATATTTAAAGAATCCTAAGGACAATAGACCATTGTAAATTAACTATTTAATAATTTAGCTTTAGAACGCTTCAGCATATACATGGCTCCTCTGTACGCATGTGTATATATACATATTGTGATAATTTTGTCTGTTGAATATTTAGCCATTCTAACTTTATACAAGACTTAAGTTGCTTAGCAGTCTGTGGTCAATAATGTCTGTTGCACCTCTAAATGATGATCATAGGAGACAGACAGGCCAGTCAAACACATGCATAATACAAACCGGATTCCAAAAAAGTTGGGACACTAAACAAATTGTGAATAAAAACTGAATGCAATGATGTGGAGGTGCCAACATCTAATATTTTATTCAGAATAGAACACAAATCAAAAGTTTAAACTGAGAGAATGTATCATTTTAAGGGAAAAACATGTTGTTTCAAAATTTCATGACATCAACAAATCCCAAAAAAGTTGGGACAAGGCCATTTTTTACCACTGTGTGGCATCCCCCCTTCTTCTTACAACACTCAACAGACGTCTGGGGACAGAGGAGACCAGTTTCTCAAGTTTAGAAATAGGAATGCTCTCCCATTCATGTCTAATACAGGCCTCTAACTGTTCAATCATCTTGGGCCTTCTTTGTCGCACCTTCCTCTTTATGATACGCCAAATGTTCTCTATAGGTGAAAGATCTGGACTGCAGGCTGGCCATTTCAGTACCCGGATCCTTCCCCTACATAGCCATGATGTTGTGATTGCTGCAGTATGTGGTCTGGCATTATCTTGTTGAAAAATGCAGGGTCTTCCCTGAAAGAGATGACGTCTAGATGGGAGCATATGTTGTTCTAGAACCTGAACATAGTTCTCTGCATTAATGGTGCCTTTCCAGACATGCAAGCTGCCCACGCCACAAGCACTCATGCAACCCCATACCATCAGTGATGCAGGCTTCTGAACGGAGCGTTGATAACATCTTGGGTTATCCTTGTCCTTTCTGGTCCAGATGACATGGCGTCCCATTGTTCCATAAAGAACTTCAAATTGTGAGTCATCTGACCACAGAACAGTCTTCCATTTTGCCACACTCCATTTTAAAAGACCCCTGGCCCAGTGCAAACGTCTGAGCTTGTGGAGCTTGCTTAGAAATGGCTTCCTCTTTGCACTGTATAGTTTCAGCTGGCAACGGCGGATGGCACGGTGGATTGTGTTCACTGACAATGCTTTCTGGAAGTATTCCTGAGCCCATTCTGTTATTTCCTTGACAGTGGCATTCCTGTTTGAGGTGCAGTGTCGTTTAAGGGCCCGGAGATCACGAGCATCCAGTAGAGTTTTACGGCCTTGACCCTTACGCACAGCAATTGTTCCAGATTCTCTGAATCTTTTGATGATGTTATGCACGGTTGATAATGATAACTTAAAAGTCTTTGCTATTTTACGTTGGGTAACACCATTCTGATATTGCTGCACTATCTTTCTGTGCAACAATGGTGGAATTGGTGATCCTCTTACCACCTTGGCTTCAGAGAGACACTGACACTCTGAGAAGCTCTTTTTATACCCAATCATGTTGTCAATTGACCTAATTAGTGTTAAGTGGTCTACCATTTCCTTTTTCCAGCCACTTACTGCTACTTGTCCCAACTTTTTTGGGATTTGTTGACACTGTGAAATTATGAATCAACATATTTTTCCTTTAAAATGTTACATTTACTCAGATTAAACTTTTGATCTGTCATCTATGTTCTATTATGAATAAAATATTGACATTTGCCATCTCCACATCATTGCATTCAGTTTTTATTCATAATTTGTTTAGTGTCCCAATGTTTTTGGAATCCAGTTTGTATATGAATGTATGTAGAACCAAGGTAAACACATACTGTGTGTTATTTGATTAATAATTATATAGAACATGGTTGTATTTTTCTTAATGATATTACTTTGTGTTAACATATAATCTTTTATATTGCAAAATATGATTCAAGGCTAAAGAGTAAAATGACCTGAGTTTTAGCGCACACTCTTTTTAACACTCCTCTGAGACATATTCTTAGAGAATTTTGGAGAGGAAGACATTTTTCTGAAGAACGTCTCTCTCCTGCTTCCAGCAGACAATGCTTCTCAGATAGGGTAGTCAGAGAGCTCTCCTGAGCTCTCTCATGGCTCTCTTCAACAGTCTTGGGCCCCTCGTGGTCCAGAGAGAACCGCGTTTTCTATATTAATGTTGTCCAGATAGAAACAATAGATTAAGAAAAGCTATAGTTTAACCCTAGCAAAATTTCAACGCCACACCCAGAGCATGAAGGCAACCTTAGACCTCTGACCCTAAAAAGGACACAATGCCTCCGGACCAGCAACGACGAAGAAGATGGCCGCACACACCCTCAGAATGAGATGAGGCCCCAGGAGAGACCTGCTTGGACTGTCTCTCACAAGACGGCAGATCAGCGACGACGAAGAATCCCCACAGAGACCTTCAGAACACCACCAGCTCAGACGGCTGTGTCTGAAAGCCTCGGGAGAAAAGGAACGCCCGCGGCTGCAACCTACAAGGCTGCAATTCTCCAGGAAGTCGTGCCGGAAGGCACCGTCAGTGACATGCTCCCTGTCCATCTCCGGATACGTAAGGTCACATGGTCTCATGTCTCTCATGGCTCATGGGTTGGTACTGAAATGCCTTTCTTAGAACTTAGGGCAATAATTATCATAGAGAAATTCCCTCATATATTAATCTCCCTGTTCCCTCATATATCGCTGTAATCTATTTCATTATATGAATGTCTAATCAAAATTAATTATTTGATATTATAATTAATAAACCAGTTGTGTGATAAAACCAATCCTTGGTTATTTGTTTGTGTGTGCACCTTTCTTGTATAGAATTATAACTTCTAGTTCAGATTCCATTTCAGAGTCAAGAACCCACGGCGGGTCAATGAGCATAATTCATTAATAATAGTTAATTCTAGCTAATTCTGCTGTATAATATGTGAAGATGGCTTTCTTGTCTAAGCTAAAATTAAGACAGGTAAAGACACTACATATTAGTTAATGGCTCCCAAACATGGAGCTTAGCAAAATGAATTAAATAATTAATTATTAATACAATAATAATTAAATATCATTGACTATGTAGTGCTAATGCCACCGCAATGTGTGCATACTATTTCCACTACAATAAGAATCCTAACTAATGATATTTTCACACATATTCCTGTCATTCATGCCATAAACAATGATGCACCCCAACATCATGAGAGATGTTGGCTTATGCACCTTTTGCTAACAAGAATCCAAAAGGTCCTTTTTGTCTTTGGCATAGATAACTCAATGTTCTATTTAACCTTAATTTCTTTCCAAATAACAGGTTGAAACTTGGACTTGGACTAACCACAGCACATACCCACTGCCTTTCAGAACATGCGAGATGAGTTCAGTCCCAGAGAACATAACAGTTTCTAACGCATGGCTGTCTGAGGTCTGGAACTTCATGCTCATTCATGAGATTTATTTGCATTTCCAGTTCCTAATAAATTACAAGGATTGTTGGGTTGTGTAATAAACATAGATTTGCTGGAACTGGGAACTTCCAAAATTTGTTCTTCATACCAACTATTTTTTAAATTAGAAATTATTTTTATCTTTATTTGCATTCACTCAAAAATGTATTGTGTTTTTACAAAACTTAAACACAGCTTTTACCAACATAAATAATGTTAAAATGATAAATCACTTAAGTAAAAATAATATAACTTAATGTTTTACTTACATGAATTCGCAGTGGTGCTCTTTGTGACTGTGGTTAGCACACTAAACCCTGGTGGAAATAGGGAATAACTGAATATTCAGACATAACAGCTATGAGTAAGTGTACAAACAGTATCTGTTTATTTGTACATTCTTATCATAGGTTTAAATATACTCACATATCCTGAAATGGAAGCTCTCAATAATGTAAAAATATATTGCTTGTGCATTCTGCCTCACAGGTTTATGTCCAGTCTTCCACCCAGTTCCCTGTCCACTCTGCCTCCCAGCTTGCATCACCATTTCCCTTTACAATCAGTCTTCCAAACCCTTATGTAGTCTCCAGTGGCGGATGCTGGTCTTTCAAGGAGGGGAAGCTCAATTTCGGCCTACATCATAAAATGTGTCGGTTTATTTATACGTAAATTCTACCCTCCGTTCCTTTTCAAGAAAATGATCTGTGACCCTGTCGTATCAACAAGGCGTCTTTTCCAGGGACTTGACTAGTGTCCTCTCAATGGCCAGCAGAGCTAGGCTGCTTAAACGGCCTTGGCCCATGTGAAGTGTGTCCGCCTGTGAGTGCTTTGTGACGGTGGAGGGGCTCAGCAGCACCCGCTGGACAGAAACTGCGATAGAAGTCAGAAAGAGTGATAGAAGTCAGTCTCCAAACACAAGCAGCTACAAAAACCCACCAGAAATAGAAGCTCGATTTGTCGCTAGTCGTTTTTAACAAAGAAAATGCCGCTAAGAGGTTTAAGAAAGTCTGGTTCAACTCAGAACAGAATGAAAATGTAATCTTTACACTAAAGGATCGCTGATTCGCTGATTTCGCTGTCAATCAAAAATGGATTCAGCCTCAGACAGATCATCCAATCATCATGCAGAAGCTGAGCGTCCAGGCCAGCCGAGGCCAGCCCACTGCCCCATAGACCCCCAGAGACGCTGAGCGTCCGATGGGCGGGACAAAGCCCAGCATTTGTCCAATGACTCGTCTCGTTTCGCTGCACTTGAACTCTGTGGACGCTCAGCGTCCAGACTGTTAAATCACTGTGAAGGGAATGATTGAGAGGAAAGCCGTGTCTTTACCAGTGATAAGAAGCTGAATCAGAACAAAAGTTGAGCGCGTTGTAGTGCATATTTATTCACTGACATGTACACACAACAGTATATATTTGATCACTTATTTTTTTGACATTTTAGGGGAAGCTGAGCTTCCCTTGCAGTCTTAGAGCAATCGCCCCTGGTAGTTTCCCTCCCAGTTTCTTGTGTATTCTGCCTCAGCGTTCCCTGTATGGTCTTCCTCCCATTTCTCTGTCCAATCTGAATCAACATTCCCTTGCATCTCCCACTAATTTCCTTATGCATTCTTCTTCATATTTTTCTAGTCATCCACCAAGTTGCAGCTGCACTCTTAAAAATATATATTTAGATTAAAATATAAAGAGTCTAAAAAAGTCTACAATTGAATGATGTCATTGAAGCAATGGTTCCATAAAGAATTGGGTTTAAAATGGTAAAGAACCTTAAGGTCAAGTCAGGGAATTTTAAACCTTTGAAAGTTTCTTCATACTCACAAATTTCTTCAACAAACATGGTTCTCAATGGGACCAAAAGGGTTCTTCTTAGGTATTGCTCAAATAACTTTTTGTAGCACCTTTATTTTATAAAAGTGTGTGCCTTAAATTAATTTAGTATTTCCTAAAAAATCCGAAAAACATGTTTCATTGATTTTACCAAATAATTAAAAACACCTAAATGTTAAAAACAGTGATAGATTGCTAGAACCC
This sequence comes from Hoplias malabaricus, assembly GCF_029633855.1. Taxonomy (NCBI): domain Eukaryota; kingdom Metazoa; phylum Chordata; class Actinopteri; order Characiformes; family Erythrinidae; genus Hoplias; species Hoplias malabaricus. Next base: position 61,193,015 of record NC_089801.1, on the reverse strand, counting down.
TGTTGTTTGCGATGTGAGAGACACCAGGAACACCTGCATAAATTTCCATCCTTCATTTACATCATAAACATCATGCATGAACTTTAAACCAGCAAAATGAAATCCAAAATATGCTTAATATAAGAGAAATACACCTTCATCTGGTACATCATTCAAAATCAAGTCACAGATGTATAGATTATGGCAGGTTGTTATGCCAGCATTTCCTCCTTTACAAAGACAGATCTTAAAATGTAAGTACCTAAGGTTTCCAATTAAAACCTGTAAACAACAATACCCTCTCTGTGGTTCCTTGAGGTATTTTCTTTATCTTGAAGGAAAAGTATCATCTCGAGGGGTGACATCATTCCTGTTTAGTTTGCAAACCAATATGACTGAATTTTTAAAAAAAAATCATTTTAATTAAGGTGGTAAGACAATGGAATTTGTAGCAAGCAAGCTCTACACAGCTACAGTCTGAAACCGCTTACTACATGAACAGAAATCTAACTGAACATTCAATAGAATCACAGCACAAACCATTCTGCCCATGGCCTTGAAATGAGCTCTGATTTATTCAGTATATACCTCCACCCAACTAAGTACAAATAAAAATGTAATGTAAAACTAGATGCAGAGTAAGTTCTAATTAATAAGAAAACTATAAACCAGTGAACATTTAATAGTTTTTGCAGCAGAAATAGAAAATATATCAACCTTTAAAACTAAAGTAATTAGTCAAAAATTTCAAAAACAACATTTCTTCTATTTTCCCATTGTACTTTGCTAACTAAAATAACTAAAATAAAAAAGTACTCACATGTGAAAATCTCCATTATTTTTACAATCATTTCTAAAACTACTCTGTGCAGGTATTCTTCTCTGCAGACATAACATATTCTGGCTTTTAGAAGATGTGACGTAAGATCTCTGTGTGGGGTTATTTAACTGTAATGATCTAATTAACAAATTAGATGGTTCTGAAAATGTGTCTGTTTACTGATGGTGTCGCTGTGAACCATAGACTGAATCATGTGTCCATTACATATTTTCATATAATTTGTAGACAACACATGTGGGTTATATGGAAATATATTTACATTTACAGTATTTAGCAGACACATTTATCCCGTAAAAAACCAACACACTTTATCATATATTTAGCGATAACATCCTAATCAATGAAAACAGGTTCCACAAATGGAAAAGGGGTCCAATATACATGAACAAAGGCGCTGCAAGATACAGGAATCAATGCTTATAGACAAAAAACAAGAAAAAAACACACAGCACAAATGCAACAGATTTGAGTGAGGACATACATTTAAACTAAACATTATATCACCATACTTTTATGATTGTGATTCATGTAGGATATCTTCTTTTTGGTCACAACAGAGGTCAATTTAAAATTAAACTCACCCACTGAGTTCAGCATATATAAGTAGTTAGTAAACCAATCAGGACCCTGTCTCAGCTTATATTTTAAGATAGATCACAATATCCTGTCCCCTGAAAAATGTAGATCACAATTCAAAAATGTGTGGGCACACTTGTCTTCAGCATCTCTCTAAAGCTGTGACCAAATAGCTTAAGGACAACTAGGTGAGGGTGGCATAGTGGAGCAGCAAGTAGTGTCGCTCTCACACAGCTCCACGGATCCGAGGTTAGGGGTCAAGTCTGGGTGACTGTCAGTGAGGTGTGTGGTGTGTTCTCCCTGTGTACATGTGGGTTTCCTCTGGGTGCTCCGGTTTCCTCCCACGGTTCAAAAACACATGTTGGTAGGTGGATTGGCGATTCCAAAGTTTCCACAGGTGTGAGTGAATGTGTGAGTGTGTGTCGCCCTGTGAAGGACTGGCGTTCCCTCCGGGGTGTATTCCCGCCTTGTGCCCAGTAATTTTGGGTAGGCTCCAGACCCTGAATTGGATAAGTGCTTACAGACAATGAATGAATGAGTGAATGACAAGATAAACATTTAATTTGATCATTTGATTCAAGTTAAACAGTTAAACTGCCAAGCTATCAAATGCTAACAAAGTTATACTAGTGAATTAATGAAAATCTGAGACAGTAAATAAATCCTGATATAAATTGTTTCTGATATTATTTTCAAAATGAACACTTATGGAAATAAATTAAAGAAACAAATGTAACTAAGACATGAAACTAATGGTGAAATAAAATGTCGCAGACATTTCCCAAATCTCCAGTTTGCCATTCAAACACCTCTACTGTCTGTAGGAGTTGTACTGATAACTGCCCCCCACCCCAAAAAAAGTCTTACCCAGAATCTTGCCAGAATGAAGATATTTTTTTCATTGATGAAGGCATAGACTACATTTATTGAGAGCCTGCGGTGTACTCTGTATATAGTTGAAATGACAAGGAAGCCTCTTGAATCTTGAATATTGCTTCATTCAGTTTTGCATTGGTTATCACCATTATTGGAGAATATTTCTGTTCTAGTTTTTGTGTAATTATATGTGACAACATAATCATATATTATAACTTTTCTAATATAATTCTGGCTTATACCTGGAACGGGTTTTTCCTAATTCTCAATGCATGTAGCAAGTTTCTTATATTGCTTTTTGAGCCAGACATTGATTGTCCTCTTCTACAAATAAAAAGTGGGTTTTATATGATAATTTGAAATTGGCATTAAACAGAACAGTAATTAAAAATATATTATATAAAAAAAAAGACTTTAGCGAAGAACCAGATGGATTTGAACATCCGCATTGATTTGAATGTCACACAAGAAGACATGATTGCAAGTCAGTCAAGTAATATGGGAAATAAAACATCTTACAAGAATTACTAAAAATGAACAGCAGCAGACGTGTCACATAATCAGTACTATTTCTTCATGAACAGTTGTCTTACAAGTGTGTAAAATAAATATACACTTTTCACCATGATTAACAAGAGACTATACTCTTCACTGCTATAAGCGTGTCAAACCATCATGAGCAGCACTGGGTAAACCTCCCTGTTTCTGGATTATACTTAGATACTTTTCCAAACATTTCAGCATGGTGTTATGTCTCAAAGATTTATCACGTCATCTTTAGAACTGTTGTGGTAAAATGTTAATTTCTAAAGTTTGTGGATGAACTAACAGAAAGACCATTTTCTGTCGAAGAGAACCTAGCTGTGTCGTAATCAGAAATGGCTCGAACATTGGTTAAATATTGGTTTAAAGCCACCTCAAGATGAATGGAAGTGAATGGAGAGCAAATTTTGAAGGTAGGGTCTGCTCGTAGCTCTGCAGCTAACTTCCTGTGGCAAATGCTGAGGGCCTGTAAAACATGGGATTTCAACCATCAAGTTAGATTCACTTACATGCAATTGGCTGTATTTGTCTTATTGATCAATCCTAGTGCTTCAGGGGCAGAATATGTGAGAAGAGTTATTCTCTCTTGTAGTTGCTCATGCTTAGTGGTTACTATTTGCTCTCTTTTGATTTTGTGACTGTAATTGCTACACTCAAGGGTGGTGAAGTTCTATATGCTTGTGGCTCAAATACACCATCGACCAAGTAGCGTTTCTGAACCACGTTGTTCAGAATTCTTCTGGCTCCAGTGGATGCACTTTCCAGTCTGTCTACAGTATGGGGCCCAGGGATGAAACTGTATGAACATTCTTTGCTGGACAAGACCTTTGTTACAAGAGGTAGGCTAACATTTGTTTTATTTGGCTCTTCTAGGTGATGAGGCCATTTACTGTCTCGTGGCCACACTGTACCTGAGTTATGACACAGGCCTGCACTGGGGTGGGAGTGTGTTTGAGCTGGTGTTTTCTCTGAACTGCTGTGAACTGATCTCAGATATCTTTTCCTAACGTCCATGTGATGTCCTCACAGTGGCTGTTCACCAAGGTAATTTTAGATCATTTTGACATCATTTTAATACCAAGTGTTCTGTAAAACCACAATTTAGTCATAATCTGTGCCATGTACTTAATGTTTCACACCAGAAATTAGTCAGTATTCACCAGATTACATCTAAACATAAAGAATGTATAATATATTAAAATGTAAAAAGTACATACCCAGTAACAATATTAATCATAGCAAATATGTAAAAGTGCAGCAAAATCAAGTTAATGCTAAATGAATACATTTACAAATATATTTTAAATAACTTTCAGTTACAAAGTAAAAAAAAACATTTACATGTATAAATTTGTTGCCTTGCTGATATTGACAATTAACAATTGTTACAAGATGATCAGTGTTTTTACCTCACCAGTGCGTGATTTTAATGTTATGGTTGATTGGTTTGTAAAAAAAAAAATAAATGCTCTTTTTGTTTCTCACTCGCTTACGCACATAATGTTATGTGTTTATAAAATCTTGCATATGTTTTTAATGTTGAAAATTGGTTGTGTTTAGGCCATGTGATGTTGTGACCAGAATCCAACAAAAAAAGGCATCACATCAACATAGTGTGCCGACTGGGAGGCTATTGAACTGTAACTCATAAGTTACACTAAACAAACTCTGAATAAAATCGGAATGCAATGATGTGGAGATGGCAAATGTCAATATTTTATTCGTAATAGAACATAGATGACAGATCAAAAGTTTTATTTTGTAAAACACAGAACCCTCTCTGCCTTATAACTCCCAGCTAGTGCTTGCTCAGAAGAACAGAATGCGCTAAATTTATCAGTCTCTGGTTGTGGAGAACTGCAGTTCTCTCAGGTTTGTTTACATTCAGAAGCTCAATGTATTTTAAGGTGGAAAGGTGTGCTTGATTAGAAAAACAAATGTTGTTTGTACATGGCTAAAGTTTAACTCGTAAGATTTTATTCTCAGTTTGAATTACCAGAAGAAACTTGTTTGTAACTGGAGTTGTTTAGTTTTGTAACACTTTGATTGTGTTTAATTTCTCCCAGATTTAGTGTGGGTTCCTACCTTAATAATCTGAAACAGCAAAAATAAATCAGTATTACCCACACATGGAGCCTGAATAAAAACAATATCCTTATCACAAATATCCTTCACAAAACTATCTGAAAGCAAATCACACTGGAAATACCAGCTTCCAGGTACCAAGTGTTCAGTGCAGAATTTTTTGTCCATGCTGGGAAACAGAATTTTAACCCATCATTTTGTTCTCCAGTTGTTTACTGTTTACTTTATTAATTTATATATCTTAAAGTTTTGTACTAAGCATTCTAAGCAAACTTGCAGATCAAAATAGATCATTTGAGACACACACAATGAACGATAACTGAATTAGGAAAACCTATCTTGTATCTGCACTCATTGTCCATTATATGAACTCCACTGACCAGCACTTTGTACACACTCAGAAAAGGTACTCATTCATTCATTCATTCATTCATTCATTCTATGTAACCACTTATCCAGTTCAGGGTCGCGGTGGGTCCGAAACCTACCCGGAATCATTGGGCGCAAGGCAGGAATACACCCTGGAGGGGGCACTAGTCCTTCACAGGGCAACACACACACACACATTCACATCTACGGACACTTTTGAGTCACCAATCCACCTACCAAGGTGTGTTTTTGGACCATGGGAGGAAACCAGAGACCCCGGAGGAAACCCATGCAGACACAGGGAGCACACACCAAACTCCTCACAGACAGTACACATTTTGTGCCTGAAGTTGATGTTGAAAGAATAACACAAATTTCTTATCTTGCAAATAATCAAAACAAGTAAAAGGACTAAATCACTTTAAATCACCATTTTTACCATTTATTATTAGGTTTTAAGATAAAGAAGACAGTGAAAAATGATTTGATTGTTTATCAACGTTCCATGAGGTAGAAGAGTTCTGTCACACATTCTTTTTCGCTCTTTTAAATGAACTCTGGATCTTTAACTTGTGCGACGTTGGACCATTCCAAGATTTTAAACTTATTTTGGTTCTCTTCAGAAGTCGGTCCATGTTTACACCAGATTTGTTGGGAAACAAGGCTGCATTATAGAGAGCTGCTGTCTGTCTAAATTATTGTGTAATCGTTGGCACTCCTGTAAAGTCTCTCAGCCAATCACACTGCAGGATCAGAACTACCTGTGGTATAATACAGAATGTAGTACTCGTTCTCCTCCTGTGCGTGCAGTAAGGAGTGACTAGTGCACCCAGAGAGAGTGAGGACAGTAATGAGTAGTGATCTCTTGGACTCCTGGTTCAGGAAGTCTAAAACATCATTGAACATGTGAGCTGATTATAGGAATAACACATAGACCACTGTTCCTGAATACAGCTGCTGGTCTTGTTTTGCTTATGCAAATAAATAGAGCTTGTTGAACTTTCTGGAGAACAAAACAAACAAATCTATTTTCTGGATACCCGAGTAGCCTCATTGATGGTCACAAATGTAATAAGTAATAAAATACTAATCTTAAATAACAATCATATTACTATACTCTTCATGGAGGCTCGACAGATGGAGGGGCAGTCATGGCCATAGTATTAGAGAAGCAAGCTTGGAACCTAAACCCTAATTATCTCACAGTAAGTCTTGACACCACAGTGATTGGCTGAAAGACGTTCCAGGACTGCAAATATTGCATGATATTGATACTCTGACGGAAGCTCTTAGCAGAAACACTCAAACTAGCAACAGCACCATTGCTTACATGAGAGCAGTGGGTGCCTAGAAGTTTTTTCAAACAACATGGAACCGGTTCAGTAATTTTAAAAAAATCAAGTGCACGCAAACCTAAATATTTGAGTGGGTATAATCAGAGATATTCATTTTTCAAAATTCATGTTTTGTAAGTCCAAGTCAAGTCTCAGGTCTCACATCACAAGTCCAAGTCGAATTTCAAGTCACTTATGATTGAAAAGCATAAGTGCCATCTGGTCCAGCCCACATCTCTGCATTGCTACTTCTTATGAGTTTAAATCATGAACTGTTATGTTTAGCACACACTACAGTATCAAAACTGATCTTTTTAAAAACGGATCACATGACTAGTGTCCTCTCAATGGCCAGCAGAGCTAGGCTACTTAAACGGCCTTGGCCCTGTGAAGTGTGTCCGCCTGTGCTCCCACGGATCTTTACACCAAAGGATCGCTGATTCGCTCATTCCGCTGTCAATCAAAAAGGGATTCAGTCTCAGACAGATCATCCAATCATCATGCAGAAGCTGAGCGTCCGGGCCGGCCGAGGCCAGCCCACTGCCCCATAGACCCCCAGAGACGCTGAGCATCCGATGGGCGAGACAAAGCCCAGCATTTATCCAATGACTCGTCTCGTTTCGCTGCACTTCGCTGCTTCACTATTGAACTCTGTGGACGCTCAGCGTCCTCACTCTTTAAATCACTGTGAAACTGCGGGAATGATTGAGAGGAAAGCAACGACTTTACCAGTGATAAGAAGCTGATTCTGAACAAAAGTTGAGCGCGTTGTAGTGCATATTTATTCAATATGTACACACAACAGTATATATTTGATCACTTATTTTTTTACATTTTAGGGGAAGTTGAGCTTCCCTTGCAGTCTTAGAGCAATCGCCTCTGATATATATATATATATATATATATATATATATATAAATAATTATATTGCATATAATATAATTTACTTTAATAAACAATTCATTCTCTGTAAGCACTTTATTTTTGACAGGGTCACAGTGGGTCCAGACAGGGACACACCCTTTGCAGGGTGCCAGTCCATTCCCAATAATGCACTATTACTGTTTTGATGGTCAGGTTATGAATTTATTATGCTTATATTTTACTTTTACATTTTTGGTGTGTAACGTTAAATAAATAAATAAATAAATGTAAAAAAAAGGTACCGATTTCACTGTTAAAAATTTTAATGTACAAAAATGCAAGCCGGCAACAGCTGTCAAAGAGCCTTTTACTGGGTACCTTGTAAATTACAGGGCACAGCAAAATGGCAATTACAACATGCAAGTGACTGAGCTTGGAATATGCTGGTTTCCTCAGGGTTAGATTAACCGCAGAGTGTCTGGAATTAACAATGATTAAAATGAAGGTCATCACCCAGTATTAATTAAGGTGTAAACACAGCAAATCTCCCTCTACTTGTCTGTTTTATGGGGGAGCCTGAGGTAGCGAGAAAAGGCTTGCAGCCACTTCCTGTACTGCTGTCTCACCTGAAAGCAAAATTTAGAAGGTCAATGAAGGCAGTAAAATGCTGAAAATCAAATGCCTAAAAACATTTGGGGGCATCAGTAAGAGTGACTGCTAGTAAGTGGAATTTAGAATGCATGTTAACAAAACGTAAAATATATTGCTACATGTGATATTTATGACATTTAGCCATTGCTAAATTATGCAAACTTTAAAAATACTGATGATTCATATTAAAGAATGCACATTGTATGTGCTTATTAATACACACACAAACAAACTAAAAAAGGCTCCTGAAAAGGCAGATTTGTGTGAACTAGATGGCTTTCTGTCTATTTATAAAATCTGAGTGAGAAAAGTGATAATTGGACACAGTAAAAAAAATTTCCTGACCTCATGGTTGAGAGCACAGTGGACCAGGAAATGAAGGTGCCTTGCTGGGAGTTGAGAAACAGAAAGAGAATGTCTAACATGTTACTGCATCTCCAAAGAAACCCAGAATCCAGGGGCCCCCGAGGATGATGATCTGAATCAAGGTTTTAAAGACAAGAACCCTACAGCAAGAGAGAGAGAGAGAGAGAGAGAGAGAGAGAGAGAGAGAGAGAGAGAGAGAACATTGTGTAAGAGTTATGTATCCAGGTAATGATGCAGGTGTCATAGAGTATGATTTTCTGGATATAAACAAGGCTAAACACACAGACTGGTAAATGATTGTGGAATTGTGTGTTTTTTTGTTTCTTTTGTAATATTCCTGTATTCAGTAGAAATCCCAAAACAGAATCTATCAAAAAAATCTCACATGGATTTGTCATTCATTTTTACACAGCTTAAAGTGTCTGAATGTGGGGGGAAAATGTGCTGGTTGGTACCTCATATGTTTGATCTGTGAGCGTTCACTGCTGAGTTTAGACAAGGCAGTTCTGAGGGTGATGATGACGGTGATGAAGATAATGAAGTTCAGCTGTAAGTGTGGTGAACAAATAATAATATATAAAATATTCACTGATATAGCCCTCTTTATTTTTACGTAACTGCAGCAATGTACTCTTCTAATGTTAACAATCTACAAAACTGTGTGTCTGGGAGTCTCTGTCTGACTTAATAAAACAGGTTGCAATGTATATGTGAGTACGTACTGTAAGAATTAACAACACAGGACCAAGGAAGCTCCACACAAAGTCTCTGTCAGTCTTTATCCAGCATGTTTACGTAAATATAATTTTTCAGCATACATGAACTTGGTATAGACTTTGTGTTAAAAATGTCTAGTTATGAATATAAAGTAATTTCTAATTAAACATCTAATGCCACTCACTGGTCACTGCCATATCCATCAGGATACAGCCCAACAGAAACGCCCACCACAACCAGAGGAATAACGTATCCAATCACAGTCAAGCATCTCCAGCCAAGCACCTCCACCTGATTTGATCTGATCTTCATGATGTTCTTCACAGAGATGAAGAGCATCACAGCTTCAATGAACATCCACACAAAAGCAGAGAGGAAGAGGAAGTGTAGAACACCTGCCATCACTGCACACCACGTCTGTGGAGAGAGAGAGAGAGAGAGAGAGAGAGAGAGAGAGAATTTCAAAATCAGAACATTATCTTCATGATATTCAAGGTGATGTTATTTTACTGTTAACACTGTGGCATTCACTGAATTTCATCGCATGATTATCACCACAATATTCATCCTCAGCTGATGATATAATGTAACAGAGTTTAAACTATTCTCACCTGATTGGCCCGGATGTACTGCAGGAAGTTCTGTGTGAGCAGGAAGAGGAGGTGAGCCAGAAACAGGCTGAGGCAGAGGTTTGTGAGAGGGGTGAGGTTCCTTCTCAGGTTTTGACGACAAAAAGCAAAGGTCAACAGGGTCAAGCTTAGGAAGAACAGCCCCACTGCCACAGCCACTGTGTTCAACAGCTCCATGAGAGGGTCACTCTGTAAAGCAACAATCAATACTTTATTGTAATTGTGAGTAATATCACAATATCTGTGGCACGGTGGTGCAGCAGGTAGTGTCTCAGTCACACAGCTCCTGGGACCTTGAAGTTGTGGGTTCAAGTACCGCTCTGGGAGACTGTCTGTGAGGAGTTTGGTGTGTTCTCCCTGTGTCTGCATGGGTTTCCTCCGGGTGCTCCGGTTTCCTCCCACGGTACAAAAACACACGTTGGTAGGTGGATTGGTGATGCAAAAGTGTCCATAGATGTGAGTGCGTGCGTGAATGTGTGAGTGCGTGGCACCCTATGAAAGACTAGGGTAGGCTCTGGACCTACCGCGACCCTGAACTTGAACACCTGTTTAAATATGTCAATAAAACAAATAATTTACATGAATAAGTGATGCACTTATTCAGAGCTACTTACAATTCTAATCACTTTACAACAGAATACAATGGTAGTGTTAGGAATCTTGTGCAAAACTCAGACCGCTTTAAAACACAAGCACGTTTGTAAATATATAGGTGTCTTACATTGTCGCCTGGGGGTGGGTTGATCTCCATGATGAGAGCGAAGGTTGAGAGGTGAACACAGGAGCACACACTGTAACTGCTGCTGGACTGGAGGAGTTCACAGCCATCTATGATCCACTCAGTGTTATTCCAGTACACGCAGGACAGTGTACTATCAGGAGCAACGTCCTACAGCAGAGAGAAGAGAGGTGATAGGGTCTTTGAGAGTATAATGTTAATAACATGCAGGGTCAAAACCAAGTCTGAGAAAACACTTGTTGCTATTCATATCAAAAGCTTGTTAGCTGTCATAAATGGAGCACTAAATCTGTACTTAAACTAAATGGCATGAGAAACACTCACTGTAATGTGCTGCAGCGTGAAGTTGACTGGTGTGCTGAGCTGTGTGTTGTGGGTTTTGGGCAGCATAGCTGACACCACAGTGGATATCATGGTTTTCACTGTGTTGTTGGTTGGGTTGAAGAAGCTGGGTTTCAGCATATTCTCCATGTTGCTGTAGCTCATGAAGGCCACAGCAGCTGATCCTGAAGAACGTAAGCAAAGTGCTTCATTGTTACTATACTGATTATGTTCTTTAAATTACTTTGGCATGGTTTGTCCTGTTCAAACTGTAAAATCAATAAAAATGATTCAAACTGGAACACAATAAACCATAAGAAACCAAAATCTCAACAGGTAAACTCTAGTTAGTAGTTCTTTCAGTCAATACAACACACCAATCTCCCCTGATAACAGTCTTCTTTCTCATTATAGTTATATTCATTACAATTCATAAGATTTATTTAATATCCTTTTACTGTACTTGTATCATTAACATCACCATCTTCTATTCACTTCACGTGCCACATATTGCAAAGAAAAGCTGGTAATGGTACATTCAGATTTTCCCATGTGCTGCAACAGCTACTAGTCTACTAGATGTTTGCAATGTAATGTTACTACACTTCATTTTATGATATTATGATATGTTTTATTATTAAAAGGTATTCAAAGTTAGTGTCACTTTAAAATTCTGTTTCTGCATAAATATGAGCTAAAATGTCCTAAAAGTAAATAAAGGGAACCTAAATAATTAAATGTGGAATGAAAAATTATACTTGGTCATTTATTACTGAGGAAAATGATCCAACGTTACAGATTGCAATGTTACAAATGAGTGGCAAATGAATATTTGCTCAGTGTACAGCATGATCCCTGTTGTGCAGCAATAACTGCAGCTAAACATTTCTGGTAACTGTTGGTCAGTATGAACACTGGAAAAAAACTACACACTCTTCTGTAAAAACAGCTTCAGTTCTCAATGCTTTCTCAATGCAGCCCTGCCATGCATACATTGCCCTTCGCTGTTCTCATCAATGTGAGAAAAGACTTAATTTGCTTAAAAATTACCCTGGGACTTTCTGGAACTTGATACACTTCTGGAATATGATACAACTTATTCTTGGAGTGATGGTTTTTAGATGATGATTATCTAAATTAAAAACTTTTGTGAAAATCAAATGATATTTTTGGAAATATGTATGCTGTAATATAGAAATCATAAAGGGTTTACAGAGTTTTAAGCACCACTGTATAGGCTTTCTCTTATGAACTTACTGTACTGTAAATAGAGCCCTATTATAAATAAAGCCCCTTCTCTTTTGGCTTCCATGGTTTTTAATGACCTTTTGCTGAATTTGCTCTGGCCTTTCACTGTCAGCATAATCACAAAATAAGAAAATGTCATTTTTTTTGTACTCCACTCTTCATTTTACTAATACACAAATAACTCTAGTAATCACAAAATAAAAGCATAAACAGGCCACTACTATACCGTTATTATTGTCTGAAATCTGGATAAGGTCAATGTCCATCTGAGATTTGTTTACACTGAGCTGAGGTATTTCTGTCAAGTTGGCATTTGGTCCGACTGTAAATGCTTGAATATCTGAGAAATACAAATGATAACATTCAGTCATGAATTATATCCTAGTGCTGCACTGTGCTTTAAGTGTTGGATCAAATCCATAGAATCCCTGCAATTTTAGTTGCAAGTGTTTTCTTAGCCATGTATATTAACTGTTGGATTCTTGATCAGCTGGAATATAAGATTCTGTTATACGTGTACATTTGGACAAAATGATTACTGCTGCTTAAAATAAAGTGTACTGAGTTGGAAGCAGTGGTTGGAATCAAAAGATTTATTTCTGTAATCATTTACCTAAGTCATCCAGGGACATGTTAACAAAGTCTGTTGTATCTGTTGGCTTCACCAGTGTAGACACCAGTTTCTCAGTGGTATTCAGCACAGAGTTCCCATAAGTTGCAGGTTTTTGTGGATTTAGTGTTGAAACATTCAGAAGCTGCCCCTGGGCTTTAAGGACTACGCTCAAATATGTTTTTACAACCTGAACAATAAGCAGAGAGAAATGTACAGTCATTAACTTAATATCCACTGAATATTAGAGACATTAGCTCATTTTTCTGTACAACTTATCTACTTACTTGTGGTGGGAGAACTTGAGCAGTGATGTTCCCAATCTGGTTAAACACGTCTTCTCCGCAGCCTGAAGTAAAATTTGCCTAAAACACGGAGTCAGTTAAGAGCATATGTTTTGTTAGATGTGATCAGTACTTCTCAAGGTCACTGTTGTAAATTCAGGTATCTGGTATAACATTAAAAATTAAACTGTTACAAACCTGGCATTCTGAAGACACTGTGATATTTGGCACTGAAAAAAAAATTGGCAGGAGAAGGTATTTTAAAAGAATTTTACTGCTTAAACCAAAACAAGACAAGGAAACTGTCAACCTGGTAATGCCAATAAGGATGTGCTCAGGGCTGGTTGTAGCCTGCTATATTAGGGTTAGCTGGTAGAAATAATAAGTGGGCAATTTGAGTGGTATATATATTTATTATGGACATATGTTATATACAGCGCCCTCCATAATTATTGGCGCACCTGGTTAAGAAGTGTTCTTTGGCTTCTAATAAATTCTTTTTTTTTTTTTAAATAATATAGGACAACATTCCAAAAAAGAGAAAAATCTAAGCTTGAATTCAAGTGCCTTTATTTGGTGGGGAGGGGGGGGATCACCCATTAAGAAATAAATCTTTTGAATGAAATCATGTGTGCCACAATTATTGGCACCCCTGGTGTTAGTACTTTGTAAAACCTCCTTTTGCCAAAAAGACAGCACTTAATCTTCTTCTATAACTCTTCACAAGATGGGAGAATACAGAAAGAGGGATCTTCGACCATTCCTCTTTCCACAACTTCTCTAAATCATCCAGAGTTCTGGGTCTTCTCCTATGCACTCTCCTCTTCAGCTCACCCCACAGGTTTTCTATTGGTTTGAGGTCTGGGGACTGAGATGGCCATGAGAGGAGTTTGATTTTGTGCCTTGTGAACCATTTTTGAGTAGATTTGGCCACATGTTTAGGGTCATTATCTTGCTGAAAGACCCAGTGATGACCCATCTTCAGCTTTCATGTAGAGGCCACCAGATTCTGACTCAAAATGTCCTGATATTTCAAAGAGTTCATGATCCCATGTATCCTTATAAGGTTCCCAGGTCCTTTGGAGGAGAAACAGGCCCATGGCATCACCGATCCTACCTCATACTTAACAGTGGGCATGAGGTGTTTTTCTGCGTACTCATCCTTGGTGTTACGCCAGACCCTCTTAGAGTGTTTGTTGCCAAAAAGCTGTCTTGGTCTCATCTGACCAAAGCACACGGTTCCAGGTAAAATCCCAGTACCGCTTGGCAAACTCCACCTGTTTACACTTATGAGTATAACTCAGAAAAGGCTTTCTCTGTGCATGCCTCCCAAACAGTTTGTTGGCATGTATATAGCACCTGATGGTTGTTTGGGAGACCTCGTATCCCCAAGATGCTACCATTTGGTTCAATTCTCTTACAGTGAGCTTTGGAGAACTGTTTACTTCTCGTACCATCCTTCTCACTATGCGTGGTGGCAAGATACACTTGTGTCCTCTTCCAGGCTTGTTTGTCGCAGTTCCAGATGTTCTAAACTTTTTGATGATTGCTCTGACTATAGATAAGGGCATCTGCAGGTGAGTGGCTATTTTCTTGTAGCCATTGCCTGATTTATGAAGGTCAACACATCTGCCTTACTTGAATAGTGTGTTCTCTTGTCTTTCCCATGTTTAAGAGTAAGTAAGAGAAATAGGCCTCTGTGTAACGCCATATTTATACCCCAGGGAAACAGGAAGTGATGAATTATTAATTAAAGGTTCCTAGATACTTTGGTCCACTTTATACACTGCAGTAGAAATTATATAAATGGTTCAAATACATTTATTTCCAAGAAATTGTTAAGGGTGCCAATAATTGTGGAACAGGTCATTTTATGGGAAATAATGATTTTTTCTTTCTTTATTTTTTTTTTCACTTGAGTTGAAGGTTGGTTTTTTCTAAATTTTTTCAGTGAGATTATGCTACTGCAATAAAAAAAAAAAAATATATATATATTTTTAACACATTTTAACCAGGTGTGCCAATAATTATAGAAGGCGCTGTACAGCATCAGCCATAACATTAAAACCACCTCCTTAGCTCTACACTCACTGTTAATTCTCTCAGCGATTTTGACCCTACCGGAGAACTATGTAGTTCTACAGTTAAAGGCTGTGGTTCCCACATTTTATATTTACTGAAAAATCCTTAATATTTGATTGAGTGGACAAGATGCAGGTTTGTCCAGATCTGCCCATATCTAATGCCAGCCTTGGAGTTTATATATTGGGTTAATGTAAAGTTCAAGTTCAAAGAGTTTATTGTCATTTGCACAGTAAGGAACAGGTTCAGTGTACAATGAAATTCTTTCTTTTGCTCCTCACCAAGAATGCCAAATGGAAGAGAAAATACAACGAATAACTAGATAACTAGTTCAAGTAATAACAAGTTCACTGAGATTATATACATAGGTGAAAGAGTGCTACAATCAAAAACAGCGATAAGTAGAAACAATCGTTTGTGTGACAGTAAATGACAGAGGCATGTAAACATGTTGACAATAAAGTGCAGAGTTATTTCTGAGGTAGGTTCAGGAGTCTGATGGCAGTGGGGTTCTTTAACCTAGTGGTCTTGCATTTGACACTTCTGTACCTCCAACCTGAGGGCAGAAGTGTGAACAGTCCATGCTGGGGGTGGATGGGGTCTTTAAGGATGGAGGCAGCTCTCCTGCGGACTCTCTGGTGGTAGATGCTTTGCAGAGAGGGTATTGGAGTCCTGGTGATCTTCTCAGCAGTCTTCACCACTCTCTGGAAGCGTTTTCCGTCCATCACAGTCGTGCTGCCATACCACACAGTGATACAGCTGGTCAGGAGGCTCTCGATGACACAGCTATAAAAATTTCTGAGGATTCTGGGAGACATGCCAAATTTTCTCAGCCTCCTCAGGAAATACAACCACTGCTGAGCCTTTTTGACCAGATGCATGGTGTTCAATGTCCATGCGAAGTCCTCACTGATGTGGACGCCCAGGTATTTAAAGCTGCTCACCCTCTCTACTTCAAGCTCCCGAATGAACAGTGGCTGATGAGGTCTTTTCTTTTTCCTCATATCCACTATCAGCCCCTTCATCTTGTCTGTGTTGAGGGTGAGGCTGTTGTACTCACACCATGCTACCAGCCCGGTCACCTCCCTCCTGTAGGCCTCTTCATCTCCATCAGTGATGAGTCCTATCGCTGCAGTGTCATCTGCGAACTTGAGGATGATGTTGTCCTTGTGATAGGCGACACAGTCATGGGTGAACAGGGTGTAGAGGATGGGGCTGAGGACACATCCCTGTGGAACCCCAGTGTAGGTGGTGATACTGGCTGAAGTCGTGTTGCCAACCCTGACTGGGGCCTGCCAGTCAGGAAGTCCAAAAGCCAGTGGCAGAGGGTGGGGTGCAGGCCGAGTGTGGACAGTTTGTGGGTAAGTTTGTGAGGGATGACCGTGTTAAAGGCGGAACTATAGTCCATAAAGAGCATCCTGACATAGGGGTCTTTATTTTGCAGGTGAGAGAGAGAATAGTGGAGGGCAGCAGCAATGTAATCCGAGGTGGATCTTTTGGCATGGTAGGCGTACTACAGGGGGTCCAGGGAATCTGGTATACTACGCTGGATGTGGGTCAGCACCACTCTCTCAAAGCACTTCATAATGATCGGAGTGAGGGGGGGGGGGTTCTTGGGGAGGGGGATGATGGTTGTGGTTTTGTAGCAGGTTGGAACGATGCTCTGGCTGAGGGACAGGTTTGAAGATGGAGGTGAGAACATCAGCTAACTCGTTGGCACATGCTCTGAGGACTCACCCCGGAATGTTGTCTGGTCCAGCAGCTTTGCGAATGTTAATCCTTCTCAGAGCTCTGCATACCTGGCCTGATGATACTGAAGGTGGGGAGGAGAGGGCTTGTAAGGACTGGGTGTGTGCATGACTCTCAGTGCTGCTGCTGGAGGTCTCGAAGCGAGTGTAGAAGATGTTGAGGTCATCCGGTAGGCTGTCTGTGGAGCTGATGCTGTGGATGGTGGTCCTGTAGTCTGCGATATGCTGCAGGCCTTGCCATATCTGCCTGGAGTCAGCAGTGGAGTAGGAGCTGTCCAGTTTCTCCCTGTACTGCCTCTTGGCTGCTGTGATGGCTTTCCTCAGTCTGTACTTCGCAGCTTTGTACTCAGTCTCATTGCCTGATTTAAAGAGAGAGCGAGCCCGCAGCATGTGTCGTACCTGACTGTTGATCCAGGGCTTCTGGTTGGGGAACCTCTTCACCTGTATGGTGGGCACGATGTTGTCCACAGAAGTGCTGATGTAACCAGACACGTGCTCGGCATAGTCCTGTATATTGACAGTATAGTCCTCCATAGTGGCTGCAGCTTTAAACACATCCCAATCTGTTGTAGCAAAATAGTCCTGCAGGATGTCCTCAATCCCTGGCGTCCATTGTTTAACTGCTTTGGTTACAGGGTTTACTTGTTTAATTCTTTGTCTGTAGGCCGGGTACAGGAATAAGCAGATGTGGTCTGAGTTTCCAAAGTTGGGGCGGGGTGCATACAGGGCTGCAAGTTGCTGTATACATGATCCAGGGTGTTCTTGTCATGGGTGGGAATGTCCACATGTTGCCAATATTTGGGGAATACGGTGTGTAAGCAGCACTGGTTGAAGTCACCAGCTGTGATAAAGATGGAATCAGGATGACCCGTCTCTAACCTGCTGATGACGTCGTGGAGTTTGCCGAGCGCTGCCATAGAGTTAGCCCACGGGGGGATGTAAACAGCGGCTAGAAACACAGCGTTGAATTCCCATGGTAGATAGCAGGGATGGCATTTTAAAACTAGGAATTCCACGTCTGGAGAACAGTGCCTACAAACAGTCCGTACGTCTCCACACCATGTATTGTTCACAAACACACACACACCTCCCCCTTTAACCTTACCGGAAGCTGCCGTCCAATCTCCCCAGGGCATGGAGTGAGTCTCAAGCTGAATGGCCCTGTCCAGCACTTTGTCTGTGAGCCAGGTCTCGGTGAAAATTAGAGCCCAACACTCTCTCATTTCTTACTGTGTTGTAATCCTTGCTCTCAACTCGTCCAGCTTGTTGTCCAAAGAACGCATGTTAGCTAGTAGGAGGCTGGGCACCGGTGGTCGGCTGGCACGAGCTTTTGGCTTCGCATGTAGCACTCCCCTCTTGCCTCGCTTAAGTCGCCTTCTTCGAAGCACTCTCCTGGTGTCAGCATACACATTCGAGGTCGGTGTCTCAGGGTTTTCCTGGCAGTAGTGGTGGTGGCGGCGGCTGTGGGAGCAAACAGTGTGTTGTAGTGCCGGTGGAATAAAACCGGTAAAACTAAAGTGATTATAAGATGCAATGTCCAGTTAGTGTAATAGTTAGTGTTAGGTTTAAGTGTAGAGTTCAGCTGTTAATTTCACTTCTTTAAGATTCTTTGCAGTTAGCACTTCAAACGTCTGCCCTTATAACTCGTATAATTCCCTTCTTTACTACATGCCTATTTTCTTAATGTAGTATTTCATAGGTAACTTTATAGATAATTATTTTAGATATATTTTTGGTCTCTAAATTCACAACTAAAATAACACAATTATTTAGTAATAATCCCAAATTTTTTTTTGTGGATTAGCACTTTATTTGATGGAATGCATTTGTTTTGGGGTGTTTTTTGACATTGGCTTTTCTTATTTCAGGGACAATAACTATTCCTAATATGAAATTTAAATTTCATATTATTTTTTATTTAAATCCTGGTCAGCGGAAATAACCAGAAATAAATAGATTTTATATGTTAAATATTTTATCTTATAATGATCTTTAATGCCCTTAACTTTTACTGGAATTTAACAAAATATTTTTAAGACTGGTGGCACGGTGGCGCAGCAGGTAGTGTCGTGGTCACACAGCTCCAGGGACCTGGAGGTTGTGGGTTTGATTCCCGCTCTGAGTGACTGTCTGTGAGGAGTTGGTGTGCTCTCCCCATGTCCGCGTGGGTTTTTTCTGGGTGCTCCGGTTTCCTCCCACAGTCCAAAAACACACGTTGGTAGGTGGATTGGCGACTCAAAAGTGTCCATGTGTGTGTCTGTGTTGCCCTGTGAAGGACTGGCGCCCCCTCCAGGGTGTATTCCCACCTTGTGCCCAATCATTCCAGGTAGGCTCTGGACCCACTGCGACCCTGAATTGGATAAGCGGTTACAGATAATGAATGAATGAATTTTTAAGACTAATTAATCAGTTTAGCAAATTTAGCCACATCTTCCTTCCATAATTCAGGGTTTTGCACAATCTAGTAGTACATGGTTTAATTTACAACACATCACTACTGCTATGATCCTAGGGTAGATTACATATTATTTATGCTGAAATATGTATTAAATATGTATGACTCTCTCTGACCCTTCCTTCTCCTCTCATTCTCTCTCCTCCTAACACACACACACACACACACACACAAACACACCAAACTGTTTACATGTTCGAGACATGAACTGTGATGAAGTGTTGATTTTGTTCTGTTAAATGTCCTGTGTCAGATGCTAAATTTTCACTCAGCAATATTTTAATACAAATATCATAACTATACAGAGATATTATAATAAATAATTAAAGTTTAAGAATCACACTAAATATTTTTCTTCCTCCAAAAAATACAATGATGTTTTATTGTTGTGGTTACCATTTTAAATCAATACACATTAATAATATAATTTCATTCTTTTGATTCTTTTATTTTACATTTAAATATCCTTTATTAAAAGCTTCAGAAAAGACATAATTAACTTGTACCTACAGTTTTCCATTATGTTTATTTAACACAGAGTTATTTATTTATTTATTTATTTATTTATTTATTTAAATAATATTCACAGTCATTAGTAAATGTGTATAAATCTGTAACCGTTGTTTACACCAGTTTTAAAGCTCCTGTTTACATGTGGCCAATTAAATATTTCAATAGTTTATTGCTTGTAGTTTTTAATAATTGGACATTTGATTTGTTGTATCTGCATTTTGAACTCAATTCTAGTATTAAAAAACAAACAAACACCATGATTCACATTTAACCAAGGATCATTCAGTCCTATCCTACCTACACACATATTTTATTCTAAACCAAATATTACAATGATTTCTATGTTGATCTCTTCAGTAAACTATAATGGATCTGGTTTAACAAGGATTGTAGTAGTCATATTGGCTGAGATCGAGGTTTGTAGGGACAGAATCAAACCAAGATAACTTTAGATTACAATACTATATGTATAAGATTACCTGTAAGTTATTGTAAGTTTAAAATGGTACAGTAAAATACAACATAGAGACTATACTTGCAATTGTAAATATATATATTTTTTTATTTAACTTGGCAAGTGGCACATTAAAAAAAAAAAAACAGCAGCAGTTAGCTGTAAGCAGTAACCATGAGCCTGATCATTATACACCTCTACTCTGATGTAGTTTTGTGAATGTAAAGAATTCTTCACAATTGGCTGTTCTCCATTTACATTAAAGTGATTATGATAATGAAGCTCTAGTGAGATATAATAATGAATCTGTAGTGAGAGATGTAGGTGCTCTGGTGTAATCTGTACGTTATTTGAAGGTTAAAATGTGTTTATGGAAACCTACCTGGAGTCGTGACCATTACTGTGCTAATGGCTGTCACCGTCGTGGTGACGGAAGTGATACTTGGCACATCTGAAGACAAAAATCAAATCATTACTCCTGTTTCTGAAATGGAATATAATCCACATATTCATTAATGTACTTACCATGAATGTTAATGAAAAAACTTACATTTTATTCTGGACTCTGAGGGATAAGTTCATTAATATTAAACGTGTCCCCTTGTTAAATCAGGTTAACAGTTTGATTAACCAAGTAGAAGAAGACATTTACAGACAGGAACAGATGGTGTTGGATTATTTTAGATTAAATTGGCCAATACAAGGAAGTGAGCACTAGTTACTATAACTGGAAAACCACTTTATATTTAATAAAATTAAACCATACCTGCACAGTAAGCAACATTACAGAAGTTTGGACTGACAAATTCATAAACAAAATAGTTTCCTGGACAGGCTTTGACTCGAACTGGGGTAGATCTGTAGTAACAGCAGTTACTTCCTGCCATCCCACAGACCAAACGAGCGACTATTCCATCCGCGATCTGAGGGTGAGGGTCATTCAGCCACAGAGGGATAACAGTGCCACATGTGTACCGATTAGCACAGCTCTCTGGCATACGGACACTCATCCCATTATACAGCAGTCTGTACCAGCCGTTCCAGATGCCCTGGTCACAGTAGATAGCTCCAGTCATATTGGTGCCTCTCCAGGGTTGATCCAGAGGAGTGTAGTTATCACAGGGGTCATAACTGGGAGTATTATATACAACTGTCAAAAAAGAGGTAAAATATAAAAATAATAAATTATTGACTGTGTCTATCCCATTAAGGAATATGTTTTCATTTATGTTTGTATTAAATATTATATTAAGAAATTGTTAAATGCACATTGTACAAATTAATGCATATGTTAGCATACATAAATCCAACATTATAAAATATAGGTAAACTCCATATTTCAGCCCTGTGTATTCTACCTATAGTTTATCATGTGGACAGATTTTTGGCCATTTGAGAGCAGGGTGTGCCATATTTTTTTTAATTAAAATTTATCACTCAACATATACTGATTCTTTCCATATTTAATAATAATAACAGTCAATTATTTGTCATTGTAAAATGAAATATGTCTTCCACCTTTAACCCCTCTGTGGCAGTGAACACACACACACTAGGGGCTGTGAACACACCCAGAGCAAGGGTCAGCCATCACCAGTGCCCAGGAAGCCTTTGGGGGTTCAGAGCCTTGCTCCAGGGCACTTCAGCCGTGGATGTTCCTGCCGACCCTGGGTATTGAACCGAATGGTGTATTTGAACACTCAATTTTTATTCCAGTGCACTCTTCATTATCATCTACAGGGGTGCATTAAAGGTCTCAAAATAACATTTTACAGATTGGAAATCACCCCTTTTACTTCTATGCTCAATTTAATCTATTTCTGGAGTAGGAAAATTAGATATAGGCATTTGCAGATACTTTATTGACCTGGAGATATCAGAAAAAAAGCTTACAGGTAAATTATAGTGTTCCTGAAGCTGCTTACTTCCACATATGCATTTGATAATAGATAAAAATATTGTGTTTGCTAATAATTGCAGGGAACAAGAGTATTGCTTCTAAGGAATATGACAGTGAATCCTTCCTCTCAGTTGTCAATCTGCACATTAAGAGAACTTCTCAATACAACAAATAATAGTTCTCATATTCCCAGTAGATAATCTAATTTAGCTTTAGAAAGGTGTTGTTTACAAGTTCTACATGCCATATAATCCCAAACAAAAGGCCATGTGTTAGATTCCAGTTTTATTGACCTGGGGAGTAAATGTGTAATGTTCTGTTCAAGTTTCAGCAATTGTGGGGGGTGGGGGGGGAGAAGACTTTCTTGACAGCACTTCTGTCTAATAGAGGGGTGTATTCCAAAAGTCAAACAAAATATCACCATATAAAAATATTAATTGTATTCTTAAAATTATATCCGATATCCATCTATGCTCTCAAACAGATTTAGCAAGAGGCTCAATTGCTTGAGCAAAATGTGAAAATAAAGGTACAGCCCTGACTTGTGCCTTTATGTAACTTAAATGGTGCAGGTTTTGCAAAATAAGTGTTTTGGCAAAGGAATTTGTGTATAGGAATTGAATCATAGTCTGCAAATAAATAAGGCCGCTCAATCTGGTCAGATTTACAACTTTACAAATTCAGCAAGAATTCAGAGCTGTCTTTTTACATGTGATATAACATTGAAATTAAGTTCACAACCTATCTCCTCTCTCCAGACATAAATGGATTACATGGTAGATGGATAGGTTGTGTATGAACATCACTATGGGTTTAATCTATTGTCCCCGAAGAAGAAGCAATTACAGAGTGTATGCATTAATGTTAATTTCACTCAGCTGCCTTTAATATACTCTTAAAAATGAAAGCTGTTTAAGGGTTCATCTGACAAGACAATTCTTTTGTATAGACCCATGAGCACTCAGAGTCCATCTGCATGCATAAAGGATTATTTGTACCCTGAAGAGTTAATCAGATTCATACAGCCATGGCTGAAAGTGTTGGCACCCCTGAAATGTTTTTCTTCCAGAATATTATTGCAATTACACATGTCTTGATATACACATTTTTTCCTTGGTGTGTATCAGAACACAAAACAGAAATTATATTGTAAATTTATACAATTTCATGCAAAACTCAAAAAATGGGCTGAACAAAATTATTGGCCACCTCAAATTAATATTTGGTTGCACAACTTTTGGAAATAACTGAAATCAATCATTTCTTGTAACCATCAACAAGCTTCTTACACCCCTCAACTGGAGTTTTGGACCACTCTTTTGCAAACTGCTCCAGGTCTCTCATTGTATGGTATGCACTCAGGGAGGCAAAGGTAAATGCAAGGAGGGTACTTTATTATAACAAAAAAACACTACAACTAGAAAACAAGTAAATAACAGACACAAAAACCTAAAGGCAAAACACTAAACATTAACCTGAACAGACCTACACAGAAAGAACCAGAAAACTAAACAGAAAGCTAATGCTAAACCAAAAATCACAGAGCTACAAAGAAACAGTAGTACCTGGAATGACAATTATACCAAGACATAGATGGATACATGGAATGCAAATAGTTGACAA
This sequence comes from Hoplias malabaricus, assembly GCF_029633855.1. Classification (NCBI taxonomy): domain Eukaryota; kingdom Metazoa; phylum Chordata; class Actinopteri; order Characiformes; family Erythrinidae; genus Hoplias; species Hoplias malabaricus. Next base: position 61,169,208 of record NC_089801.1, on the reverse strand, counting down.
ACACTGAGACTCAAGACAGGGCTTATAACCTAGAGGGCAATGCAAAACACCTGGGAACAACAATCACAAGAGGAGAGACTGATGAGAGGGTGGAGCTACAAACCAAGGAGGGGCTAAGGAGGAGACAAGGGAGACAGGAACAAAAAACAAAGAGCCATGTGCTAAGTAAGCACATGGTGGGAACAACAGACAGGACAGGGCCAGGGTGTGACACAACAGCAATTCTAATATCTCTCCACAGATTTTAACTGGGATTTAGATCCGGACTCATTGTTGGCCACTTCAGACCTCTCCAGTGCTTTGTTTCCATCCGTTTCTGGGTGCTTTTTGAAGTATGTTTGGGGTTATTGTCCTGTTGGAAAACCCATGACCTACGATGCAAACCCAACTTTCTCACATTGGGCCCTACATTCTAAACCAAAATCCTTTGGTAATCTTCTGATTTAATGATACCTTGCACACAGTCAAGGCACCCAGTGCCAGAGACAGGAAAGCAACCCCTATACATAATAATAATAATAATAATAATAATAATAATACCTCATAGAACCTCTACAATAGTTCCACTGTAGGTACTGTGTTCTTTTCTTTGTAGACCTCTTTCCATTTTTGGTAAACAGTAGAATGAAAAAGCTTTCCCAGAAGGATGTTACTCATGTACATGTTGGCAAACTGCAGTCTAGCTTTTTTATGTCTCTGAGTCAGCAGTGGGGTCCTCCTGGGTCTCCTGCCATAGTCTGCAGAACAGCTTGAATTTCTTTGGGACATGATTGGGGCTGCCTATCCACCTTCTGAACTATCCTGCTTTACAAACATTCATCCATTTTTCTCTTCTGTCTACATCCAGGGAGATTAGCTACAGTGCCATGGATTGTAAGCATTTATGTTGTGCTCTGTGAACAAAGGAACATCAAGATCTCTGGAGATGGATTTGTAACTTGGAAACTGTAAATATTTTTCCACAATTTTGGTTCTCAAATCTTCAGACAGTTCTCTTCTCCTTTTTCTGTTCTCCATGCTTAGTGTGGTGCAAACAGACACACAATGCGAAAGTAAGTCAACTTCTCTCCTTTGTATTTGATTTCAGGTGTGATTTTTATATTGCCCACACCTGTTACTTGCCACAGGTGAGTTTAAACGAGCATCACAGGCTTGAAACAAAGTTATTTGATGGAGGCAGTTCTAAATGTGATGGATGACTTTATTTACAAAATAAACACAAACTCGAGTAAACTGAACAGAACAAAACAAGAAATAACCCTGAACCGGTGTAGTCATGAGAAAAATACAGAGACAGAAAGGAACATCTACACACAACACCATACAAAGGAACACTGAAACCTAGGGGTATATAAGCTGTAACACAGACAAGAAACACCTGGGAAGTATAAAGAGAGGGCAGGACCACAAAGGAGGCATAGGTCTGAATACTGGTTGTAAGGCTGGGCTAAGGCGGAGACAGGAACCAGTGGTGACATCACTTACATATCAAGAAAACAGCAGAAAAACAGTCCTCATGGGTCCATGTCTTAAACTTATGTAGACATCTGTTAAAACGGAAGTGATCAAATTGTATTCCAGCACCAAACATAACTTAAGCAGCTAGTACCATAGCAACCAAAATGTCAGCGGTGAAGTTTACCTCTGGTTCTACCACAGGGAGACCGGTGTTAGTACAGACTAACAGGGTGATCCAGTATCATGATCAAAATTTTCATTCAATAGTCCTACAATTCCATATTAAAACATGTGGAGCTTCTGAACAAAAACCAACAGAATGGGCAATATGTTTTGCTGTGAGAACAGCAGTTCTCCAGAATAATATGTGTTGCCTTTACCACAAATTGTCTACACCATATGTACTCTATTTTGCAAAAAACATAGGGCATCATTCATTCATTCATTGTCTGTAACCTTTATCAAGTTCAGAGTTGTGTTGGGTCTGTAGCCTACCCAGAATCAGTGGGCGCAAGGAAGGAATACATCCTGTGCGAATGAGCTGTGTGAATTTGACACTACCTGCTGTGCCACCATGTATAGGACATCATAACATAATTAAAAATAGCTTCTGGACAGAGATTTGAGAACATCTAATGGCTAGCATTTTTAAAGATGTATTCCAATACATAAAATTATAAAGGAGACATATTTGAATTCAAATTTTCTTGAAAAATAATCGATTGTTAAATATTTATTTGAAATCTTTTGCACAATAAAACTATAAAAACTGTTACTAAAATGATTAACAAGATCACAATTTGTTTCTTGAAAATGCATTTCATTTTAGTTCACAAGGGTACTTTTATCATCAGCTGGTGTTGAGTTGGGAAGGATCTATTTGCTGAACTCAGTAAACAGCTACACAGGAACTGAGCACACTTCACACTGATGGTGAGAGTGGAGGAGTGTGTTATAATGAGGATGAATGGGAAAGGTGGAGTGCATGTGGTGTTATAAAATGATATATCAATTCACACAGTTTTTATACAGAGAAAAGTGTTGCACATGTCATTAGTAACTTACTGGTGTTTGTGGATGAAACAGTGCTGTTGGAGATGTTTGGAGCGATGGTGTTCACATCTGAGAAGAAAATGTTAAAGACTTTATAAAAAGTTGGTAATCCAATCATCTTTAAAAATAAAGCACAAACCAAAATGACAATCACAGTACCTGCACAGTAAGCTGCGTTACAGAAGTTTGGACTGACAAAGGCATAGACATAGTAGTTTCCTGGGCAGGCTTTGACTTGAATTGACAGAGACCAGTAGTAGCAGCAGTAAATTCCATTTGTCCCACAGACCCCACGAGTGACTATTCTATCTGTGATCTGAGGGTGAATGCCATTCAGCCACAGAGGGATATCAGTGCTACATCTGAATTGATTTATACAGCTCTCTGGCATACGGACACTCATCCCGTAATACAGCAGTCTGTACCAGCCGTTCCAGGTGAAGGCTGTGTCACAGATGTAGAGTCCAGTCGCTGCACTGATAACTCTGTACCACTTTTAATATCAAACTACACATAGAAAGGCTTAAAAATCTATTTACAACCTAATTATAACCATGTAATAACAACTTAAATATCATTAATAATCATTTTAACAGTCGAGCGAATGTGTCAGGTAATAAATATTTCTAGTTAAAGAATGTGAATTTAGTCATTTCATATAATTTTAATAAATGTCTGAAAAATACAATCTATCAGTGGATTAAAGTTGGTTGTTAAATGGTTAAACACATTTAAAAACATGATGAAGCTGAAAGGTTTAATGTTGAGTGATGGAGAAGTGAGGTCAGTATTTGGCAAGGTCTGAGGTTTAACAATGCAGATGGACGTGGGTTCACTATCTGGAAAACAACTTATCACTGTGATCTATGATATGTTATAAATGATAATTAATGATTTTTAATGTATTTACAACCTAATTAATTACTATTAATAACATATTGTAAACCATTTATGAACCTTAATACATGTAGTATTATTATTGTTGTAGTATTATTAGTAAAGGTCACTCTTACCAAACAATGAATTCACTCTTTAATTGTGAACATAAACTTGTTTATTAGTTTGGTTTGCTTTAGGTCTCACTTACTTAAATCTGCAGCCATGCTGTTTGTGATGGTAGTGAGCAGGAGCAGGGTGACCCCTAGTGGAGAGATTTAAGAACTGCTGATTAATGACTAATACAGCTGTATACACTTGGATCAAATAAAAATACATTTCAGATTTCAGACTTGACTTTAACTCATCCCTGGCTCGACTCTGACTTATCAAATATAAAAAGAAAAATAAGTGTCTTCTATCATCATCTCTCTCTCTCTCTTTCTCTCTCTCTCTCTGTGTGTATTGGAGGAGGTAGTACACAATATTTTGTTAATTTGGAACACAAACCCTTTTAACGTGATGCATCATAATATGACTGTGATATGGGTGAGGGGCATTAAATGTAAACAGAGTAACATGGCTTCAGAGGGAGCACTGTGGCAGCCTCAAAAGTGTGGAAATGAGCAAAAAGACTAAGCCTAAAGACTTGTGACTTCACTCTGACTCAAGTAAAAAGACTCATGACTTGACTCTGACTACAGTTTAAAGACTGAAGACTTCACTCTGAGTTCACTTATATTCCTCTCACTTGAACAATGAACATTCACTTCCATCTGCTGTATAGTTGTATGGGGTAAGAATGTGGCACTAAAACAGACTACCCTATGCTCATAATTACAGCAGAGTTCTGCCAAACCAAAGAGGCAGATTTTACACTGTACATGTGTTAAGTTCTGTGAACCTGTTTAAAGTATGAGGTAAACTGTGGACATTTTAAAAATTACATCTTTGTAAATATTACACATTATTGACAACTTTAGCACCTGGTTTTAATTTCCCCAGTGAGACTCTAGTTTGCTAAAAACAGTAAAATTAAAATTATAATGACAGTGTCAAAAATAAATAAAAACAAATATGAACCAGGTGAAAAATCAGTGACCATGTCCATAAGAAGACTTCATACTATTCATTGATTGATACCGACATAAATGAGAAAATTAGCTATTTCCAATCAGAAATTTTCATAACATAAATAAAAATATTAATTACTGTAAATGTTTTTCTTACAACTTTCAAAACCAAATGATCAAAACAGTACTCACATGTCCAAAGATTCATTATATTTCTATTCATTTTCAACTATCATTTGAGGAACGGGAGATAGTCGTATCTTCATGCAGTAAGTTTATTGTTTGCCTCCAGGCTGTTACAGGTTTTCATTAAATGTCATTTATTTGCATTGTATTGTTCCTATGGACACTGGGGGTTTTATATTTAACTGACAACCAATCCTCTGCATCATAAACAAATGACATGGTTTGGAAAATGTTCTGCTGGTTTGATGCATCCTCTCTGTAGAGAACACTGTTCTGTTCTGTTCTGTGATGTCAAATCATCAGGAAAGTGAACAGTCACAGCATGAGCGCTGAGACCAGCCACGGACTCCAACCACATTAAAAAGCTTCCCTATGGACAGAACAACTCCTGATTATATGGAATATGATTGGGATATATATGGGATATGATACTGTCTCCCCAAGCCACAGTGTACCTGCATTAATGAACTTTAGACATGCTGTCAACCCCTCACACACACACACACACACACCAGCCATGATATTAATATCATCTCCTTGTTTCTACATTCACTCCCCATCCTCTCAGCTCTACAGACCATACAGGAGAACTTTGTTCCACCATTTCAGACACTAATAAAGTTGTTGTTCCGCATACTTAGTTCACTCTCTTTCAACCTGTTCTTCAATGATCAGGACCCCTTCAGAGCAGGTATGATTTGAGCGGTGGATCATTCTCAGCGCTGCAGTGACACTGAGGTGTTGAAGGTGTGTTAGTGTGTGTTGTGCTGGTATGAGTGGATCAGACACAGCAGTGCCCCTGGAGTTTTAATACCTCTCAGTGTCACTGCTGTGAGAAGAGTGGTACGGTGTGTTCTCCCTCTGTTTGTGCAGATTATGCAGCTCTCTCTCTCTCTCTCTCTCTCTCTCTCTCTCTCTCTCTGGTTCTTCTTGTGCCATTTTCAATCCTCTTGCACCTGTTTAAATTTCTCTGATCCACCAATAATGAATTCACCATTTTGTGCCCGGAGAGTCCCCCAAGGCCACATCATTCTTCTCCTATTCTTCCCATCATGCACCAACCTACTCTGAACTAAATATTGTGTCTTCACTTGTACACGCAGAGGTTTTTGCATCATAATTGGTCCGGTTATGTTCTTTTACATTTTACCAACCACCGCATCAGCTCCATTGGCTTTGTCACCCAAAACTCTTTGGTCATAAAGTGTATCATTATTAATCTCACTGCCCTGCTCGGATACACCTTGGCATTCATCACTAGCCTTGTGCGCTGCCCTGATTATTCTCTTTACTATGCCACCATGTATAATGTCATCACACACACTGAGTTAGCTGGAGGCAGCACCTGGTTGGTTTAAGCTGATATTGTATTTTCTTTAGGTGTTCAGAGTCTGCTGGGATGGCAGTTTCTATGTCACTGATCACCTCACTTTCAGTTGCCGGAATAGGCCCAAATTTTCTGACACCCTCCTGTTGGACCCTTCTCAAAATATATAGACTACCCTCTGTGCTCCACCTCCATTTACATTTAAGGCATTTAGCCGAGGCTCTTATTCAGAGAAACGTCCAAATGGAACAGGTAGCAAATTCGTTCCCTTGTGGGCCAACTTGACATTCTTTTATATTTTGGGAGTTCAGCTTCCTCGCTCAGTTTACAGCTCCTCTGTCTCAAGCTCAGGTTGGGGATATAAGAGTGGCCCAGTCTTCAACCGACAGTGGACCTAGGTAGTGCGGTACAATATCAGCAACTCAGCACACCTGGTACTCTACTAACTACACTGCAACTTGAAGGAACAGAACAGTATATTGAACTGCTTTGGCTAGAGATGAATTACATCACATGACTCACTGCAATGTGTTTCAGAGTGAAGTTGACTGGTGTGGGGAGTGCAGTGTAGTTAGTTCTGGGCAGTGTGGCTGACACCACAGCAGACATCATGGTTTTCTTGGTTTTCACTGAGTTGTCATTTGAGACAAAAAAGCTGGGTTTCAGGATAGTTGACATGTTGCTGTAGCTCATGAAAACCACAGCTGCTGACCCTGAACAAAACAAAAGCAACTGTAATGTAGTGTTCTTATGAAGGCTGCTACAGGAAATGCAAACTGCTAATCCCAAAACTGGCAGCATAGCAAGTTGAAAACAAAGTTGAAAGACTCCTATGATACATTGGCTAATCTTTGAAATCTGGATAAGATCAATGTCCATATGGGCATTTTATACACTGAGTTGAGGGATTTCTTCCAAGGTGGCACATGGTCCAATTACAAAAACCTGAACATCTGAGAGACAAATAAAATCTCAGGACACTTCTACAAATGGCATGATGCAGCAATGTTTTGGATGTTAATTTTTAAAACTGTGTTCTCTGTTGCAGTGTTTTAAATTATGAGATGGCATGAACTGACTGAATAGTTTGTCTTATTCATTAATGATTGATTGCAAGGGTAAATACAGATTATATTATTATATCGATATTTACCTATGCCACTGACAGTGATGCTAACTGAGTAGTTGGTTTGTGGCTTGGTCACCAGTGTCGATACCAAGGTTTCAGATGTGTTGATAAATGTGTTGCCTGAAGGTACAGGCTTACATTGAACCTCAAGTGTCATGCTTACAATCTGAATAAATAAGCACAGAAATATTAACATAGATGAATGTATGTTGATCTGTAAACACACCAGTTCATATTCTCTATTATTTCCTTACTTTACCAGGTACAAGTTTATTACTGTCACATCCTGGCCCAGTCCTGTCTGTTTTCCCCACCATGTGCTCATATAGCACATGGCTCTGTTTGTTATTGTCCTTGTCTCCGCCTATGTCCAGCCTTCTTTCCTCCTCCTTGTCAATGTCCTCATCAGTGTTTGTAATCCTGCCCCTCCATTATTAGTCTCAGGTGTCCTTGTGTGTATTTAAGTCCCCTTGTCTCACTTCCTCTTGTTGGACATTTTACCTCTGTATTCCTTCCAAGTCTGTCTGTTGTAACACTGTTTTCCTCCGTAGTCGTCTTTACGTAGTTGCTGTGGTTTAGCGTGTGCGTCCGCCTCTGTAACGATCGCGGAGTCGGACTGACGGAGGCGGATGCACACGCTAAAACACAGCAACTTTATTTAACCAAAACTATAACAAAACAAAGACATACAAACTCGGGCAGAAATAAAACGACAAATAGACGAGGCTAATAGACTTGGGAGAAAACAACACGAGGAACAGCAGAGAAAACTGACCTTCAGGCATCGTTGAGAGCAGTGTAGACACTGCAAGGATCATACAGGGTGTTGGCAGTGTCTGCTGTGGAAAAAATGATAATTACTAATATAGCTTCATGAGAAGACAACATTCAAATGTTGAAATAATTATAATAAACACAACAAAACTGTTTTTTTTTGGAACTGTTTTGTAGTGTATACACATTCATTCATTTATTGTCTGCGAGTGCTTATCCAGTTCAGGGTGGTGGTGGATCTAGAGCCTACCCGGAATCACTGGGTACAAGGCGGGAACACAAATTGTAAGGGGCACCAGTCCTTACAGGGTGACACACACTCACATTCACTCACACATATGGAAACATTTTCAGTCGCCAATCCACCTACTAACGTTTTTTTTTGGACAGTGAAAGAAAACCGGAGGACACAGAGGAAACCCACGCAGATACGGGAAGAACACATCCAACTCCTGGAGTGGGACTGGATCCCACAACCCACATAATTCTGGATTTATTTGGTACCACTTTAAAATAAGACTACATTTATAAAGGTTTATAAATTGTTTTAAAAATCTGTTTATTACATGGTTATTAATTAGGTTTTAAACACATTAAAAGTCATTAATAATCATTTATAGCACATAGGTATATAGGGCAACAGTGACTTCATTTTTGGCCTAATAGTGTAAGTGTCTGAAAATGTATTGAAAATGTCAAGGTAAATAATAAGCTCAGACCTGACAATGTAAATTTAGTTGTTTCATATGTTAAGGTATTTTAAACAGTGTTTAATTGATAAAACCTTGGTGGTTAAATGGTTAAAATTATTAACAAAAATTTGCTGAAGCTGACAAGACTTAATGTCAACAGATGAAAAAGACAAAGTAAGAGGTTTAAAAGTGTAGATGGAGGTTTTATTCTAAAGGGGTACCATTTATTTTAAATTTATATAAAAACAAACAAACAGGGGAAAAAAAACTTGTGAAGGTCTACCATTTGCAATTATAATTTCATGCCATTTAATGAATAAAACAACGGCCAAGAACAGCAGTGTTTTAATGACTAATTCCTAATGCTTTGGAATATTTTACAACACAAACAATCACAAGCTTATTATTAATGTAGAAAGACTTAATCTAGAAAAACATTTATTTAATTTAAATTCTACAATAGTTTGGCAGACAATTACATCTGATTTAGCAATGACTTCGGGTCTTGCAGAGTCTCAATTTGCAAAAACTGAACCAGTGATAAGCCACTAATATAAGACAGGAACACACAAAAGTTTCAGATTACTTTCTAATTAGTGAAATTTAGCCTCTAGTCTGGACAAGTAATATTTCGAGGCACAGCAGCAATTTTGAAGAATTAAGTATTTGCAATCAATTTTGTATTAAGAAATCCAAATGAAATGAAGATATTTTATTGTATTACTCTGTAAGATATTTTTTCTTTCACAGAAAAATAGTTGAGTCAATATGTACAGGGTGAGCCAAAAGTCACAGGACACTCTTCTATTTCAGAAACAAAAGGGAAAATGACATATCTGAATACCCAGCAAATAATGGGTGTGGGAGCCTATCTAGGCTATGTACAGAATATGGCTTCCATGATGAAAGCCACTATAGTGGATCACAGGCACATTTTTCCAATGGGAATGCGGTCATGTAATAGATCAAAAAGAGCAGAACTGTCTCAGAAATCGATTGTTGCAATCAGATTTGCAATATCTCTTGTCTTGTCAAAAGTTATCCAAACTTATCCCTAACTTTTAGTGTTTGTCGCACGCTCGTTACAGACTCGACCAGACCCTAAATGCTCAGCGCCATCTTCTGTCAGAATGGATGGGAACAATGTTTCCTGTAGCATTGTCAAGTAGCGCTGAGAATTTATGGTGGCCTGACTTTAGACTTACACTGTATTTCTACTAGGGCTGTCAATTGGATAAAAAAAATGAACTAATCAATCAAGCAGTTTGCTGTGATTATTCGCTGAAGCATTTTATAATAGATATTTAAATTAAAGAATCAATGTAACATCAACACCATGGAATTATTCACTCTTATGCTTCCTCCTTTCTCTCTGTCTCTCTGTCACAAACACACACAGACAAAGCTCCTGGTACCATTTTAATTGGGGTTCTATGGAATGCCACGTAATTAAAAAAATAGGAGGGGCGAGATGATCTCACCCCAAAAAGTGTATGTAAAGTGTTGTTTTCAGTATGTCATTGTGAGTGAGTCTGCAGGAGGCCTTCTGTGATTGCTCTCCAAATAAAGAACCTGCTGTAAATTACTGTACTTTTTCTCTAATTGACGTATTTATGAAAAACAAGCTATTAACTAGATAAAATACATCATGTACTGAGTGCTATATAAAGTAAATACAAAGATACTTCAATCAATTTTAAAGTTTTATGGTGGGAGTATGGAGTAAAAAAAACCTATCCTTTGCTTCTCTCTGCTCATAATCACCAAGCTTTAAAAAGACTTCACCCTGTAGATGTGTTTAGTTTCGCGAGTCTGTTAAAGGTAAGAGGCAAAGGGTGGACATTTTTAAAACTACTTTTAAAAGTGACATCTTTGTAAAAATACACTTCACTGAAAGGTTCAGCACCTGACACTTCGCCAGTGAGACTCTAGTTTGCAAAACACAGTAAAATCAAACAATGACTAAGTCAAAAAGGATAAGTCCATGAAATCTTCCTCATATCTGTGAAAATGTTCACTAATATTTTTCTGCTTCTACTTTTTAAAATTTAAATAAATAAACACAATACTCACATGTCCAAAGATTCTTTACCTTTCTAGTCATGTTCAAGTCAGAGGAAAAAAACATGAATATCGTCAGGCAGCGGGTTGAGTGTGTGTGTCCTGGCTGTTCCAGGTTAATGTTAAATGTCTTTTATTTGCATTATATTCTTTAGTGGAACATTTTTTTTGTTACTTTAACAGTCAACCAGTCTTCTGCACCTTAAACAAACGATGTGGTTTTAAAAATGTATAAATGTCCTGCTTTCTGATGACCCTTTTCTACAAAAGGACAATGTTCTGTTCAGTGATTAAATCAGTACAGACAGAAAAAACTCCTGATTACTGAATATGATTTACTGTCTCCTTCCAGCCACTACCCCTACAGGTTAATGAATCAATCTCAATCTCTCTCTCTCTCTCTCTCTCTCTCTCTCTCTCTCTCTCTCTCTCTCTCTCTCTCTCTCTCTCTCTCTCACACACACACACACACACACACACACACACACAGATCAGCAAGGCATAGCAAGTTTATTTATAGAGCATCTTACATACACAAGGGCTTTTTAAATTACTTTACAGAGTCAAAAGGAACAGTAAAGAGAATATTAAATAGGTGTTAATTCAAGCACAAGAATAAAAAAGTAACTTAAAACAATTAAAATAGTGCAATAAAAAATACATAAAAGAGTAAAAGAAAACATGATTAAAATGATTCAAGCAACTAAAAAAAAAAAAAACACTAAAGTGCTGTTCCAGAATAGAAAATTGAGGATTATTTTAAAACTGAGCTGTAGCTGCTCAAACAGAAATACTTTGAGTCTTGATCTAAGACTCACAGGAGCTAAATGGCACTTCTCCATGTTTAGTTTTCACCTGAGGCAGGGCTAACTGACTAGTTCCTAAAGATCTCAGAGCTCTGCTCGGCTCATATTTCTGTAGCAGATCTGATAAATACACTGGTCCTACACCATTAAGACATTTATAGACCAGTAATAACACATTAAAGTCTATTCTGTAACAAACTGGTATCCAGTGTAAGGATTTGAGGAATGGGGGTGATGTGATTTCTCTGAGTGAGACTCTGGCAGCTATTTTGAAACTGTTTAATTGTCTTTTTTAGAAGTCCAGTTAAGAGACCATTACAGTAATCAATCCTGCTAGAAATTAAAGCATAGATAACTTTCTCCATGGTTTAGTCTAATTGCAGTTCCCAAACAAAATAATTGTTTTTTCAACTGCAGATAGTTGTGTCCCATCCAGTTAGTGATGTGTTCAAGGCACTTACACAATGAGTCAACTGGACCAGAATAATTTGGGGACAGGTTCAAATAAAAAAATAAAAAAGTATCGTCTGCATAGCTGTGATAAGAATAGCCCATAGTCATGTAGAATCTGGCCAAGAGGAAACATGTATAAATTTAATAGCAGTGGACCAAGAATAGAACCCTGGGGGACACCACAGGTCACTGGCATTTCTACAAAGTAGTTCCTGCCTTCCAGGTAAGAAACAAAACCACTTTAGGACTGTTCCTGAGAGTCCAACCCAGTTTGCGAATTTATCTATAAGAGTTTTATGGTCAATGGTAACAGTGGGAGGACTGAGGTCAAGAAGAGATACCTTTCCAGGCTCCGTATTTAAGCGAATGATACTAATCACCTTAATTAGAGCAGTCTTAGTGCTGTGATTAGACCAGAATCCAGATTGGAATTTGTCTAGGCCGCTGTTTATGGACAAGAAGCTAGTGATTTGCTTGAAAAAATTTTCTCAATGATTTTGCCAATGAACAGTTACAAATTGGTCTGTAGTCACTTATGATTTTAAATGTTTCTTTTTAAAAGAGGCTTTAGAACTGCAGTTTGTAATGAGCTCAGAAAAACACAAACCCATCTTCCCATGATGTCTAGTGAGGCCCACATATCAAAAGGACAATCTAACACTGCCACATCCTTCACAGAGGATATGTTGTGACCCTTTGAGATGACTACATCCAGAGTGTGAACATGTGGCAGCGGCATAAGCACTACACAACGGAGTCAATGATAATTATTATTTTATTAATGATTAATTATTTAATTCATTTTGATAAGCTCCATGTTTGGGAGCCATTAAATAATATGTAGTGTCTTTATCCATCTAATTTTAGCTTAGACAAGTAGGTCATCATGTTAGATATATATTATACATATTTTATAGCAGAATTAGCTAGAATTAATTATTATTAATGAATTATGCTCATTGACCCTCCGTAGGTTCTTGACTCTGAAACTGAATCTAAACCAGAAGGAATAATTCCGTACAAGAAAGGTGCACACACAAATAACCAAGGATTGGTTTTATCACACAACTGGTTTATTAAAAATATCAAATAATGAATATTGATTATACATTCATATAATGAAATGGATTACAGCGATACATGAGGGAACAGGGAGATTAATATATGAGGGAACTTCTCTATGATAATTATTACCCTAAATTCTAAGAAAGGCTATTGTTGATTCCAGCAAGCATTCAGCACCAACTCTGAGCAATTAAAGAAATGAGACCATGTGACCTTACGTATCCGTGGAGATGGACTGGAGATAGCTGGGAGCATGTCGCTGACAAGCTGTGCTTTCCGGTGCGACTTCCTGGAGAATTGCAGACACGGACCGCGTTGTTTGCAGCCGCAGGAGTTCCTTTTCCATCTCAGTCGGAGCTGGTGGCGTTCTGAATTTCTCTGTGGGGATTCTCCGTCATCGCTGATCCGCTGCCTTGTGAGACACGTCCAGGCCTGTCTCTCCTGGGCCCTCCACCTGGACCCCATCTCAGAAGGTAATTTTGAGGGTGCGTGTGGCCGTCTTTGTCGTTGCTGATCCGGAAGCTTTGTCGTCCTTTTGAGGGTCAGAGATCTAAGGTTTCCTTCATGCTCTGGGTGTGGCATTGAATTTTCGTTAGAGTTCATCTCCGTTACAAGAGCTAACTTGCACTTTGTCATAGAATCTCTGTCTCACATTTTGTGTGTTGTACATTGACGATTATATACAGAAATATTGTGTTTACAAACCTGTTTTTATAACTCTCAATATTAATGACAGTTTTCTCAATTATAAAATGACATTTATTGGTTATGGATTCTGTTTCTTGGTTCTCAAAACTTTAGAACCTCTTTTTAGGCCATATTCTTTTTAAAACTTCAGACTCCTGTATGCTGGTGTCATTCTTTCCACAATAATCTGCTTCACCGTTGTGTACTCAGTCAATGTTCAATGATTGGTTCACCTCTCTCTATGAGTTTTGGGTTCATTACCCCATTAACAGTGTCATCTCCAATGTGCAGGGTGCCTGCTGCGAGGTGGCACGTGTGCTGTGACTGACTGACACTTCTGGCACTTGGTGTTGTGTTCAATGCTTTTTTGATTGAAGGCAAAGCAGGGACACACCCTTTATAGGATTCCATTAAAAATGCCAATATTCCACTATTACTACTTTGATGATTTACATTCTTTGTGTATAATATAAAAACAAATAGAAAATAATAGAAACTAAACAATATACAGAATTCACTGTTAAAAATTGAAATGCACAAATAATTCAGGCTGACAAAACTGTCTAAGTGTCTAAGTTACCTTGTAAAAACAGGGCACAGCAAAGTGGCAGTTACATCATGAAATCACGAGGTTATCAAGAAATCATCAAGAAATTAAGAAACCTAAGATTGTTTTTAATGACCGAGCTTGGAATATGCTGGTTTCCTCAATGTTAGATCAACCACAGAGTGTTTGGAATGAACAATGATTCAAATTAAACTCAGTATACTCCCCCAGTATGAATTAAGGTGTAAACATTAAATATCCTTCTACTTTTCTGTCTTATGCTGGAGCCTGAAGTAGCAACAAAAGGTTTTCAGCCACTTCCTGTACTGCTGTCTCACCTGAAAATGAAAGTCATAAGGTCAGTGGAGCCAGTAAAATTTCCCATCTTACTTGTGTTACCCAACATTGATTTGGTGGCATTACCAGCAATTCAGAATTCATGTTAACAAACATAGAAAGTAAAATATATTGCTACAGATATTTATGACAAATGGCCATTGCTAAATGAAACCAAATCAGGAAAAAATATTGTTGATTTTATCAAAAGAAAGCACCTCCAGCGTGTTTATGTGTAATGTAGAAGTTCACCCAGTTGTGAATTTGAACCCCAAAACCTTGATGTCAGAAACTCAAGCAAAAAGAGTGAGCTACCAACTCAGTTACTGGGGAATAGGATTCAAGCAGTGAGAACCAATACACAGAGGCCCAAACGGTACACAAATAACCCCTTTGAAAGCAAAAAGAGAAATTAAAAGTAGAGTCATTTAAAACCGAGAGACAGTTGTTTTATAAAAGGAAAACATTGGGGAATGTCAGGGCTGACTATAACAGCCCAATATAACTGAGCTAAATGAAAACATGCAAAAAAAGAGAATTCCAAACAAAATAAGGAAGGAAGGGAGACAAAGGAACACCATCCATCCATCCATTATCTGTAACCGCTTATCCAATTTAGGGTCGCGGGGGGTCCAGAGCCTACCTGGAATCATCGGGCGCAAGGCGGGAATACACCCTGGAGGGGACGCCAGTCCTTCACAGGGCAACACAGACACACACACATTCACTCACACCTACGGACACTTTCGAGTCGCCAATCCACCTGCAACGTGTGTTTTTGGACTGTGGGAGGAAACCGGAGCACCCGGAGGAAACCCACGCGGACACGGGGAGAACACACCAACTCCTCACAGACAGACGACAAAGGAACACATAGATGTTAAACAATAACTGGCAGAGAATTTATGTGATTATATATTTCACTAAGTTTTTTATATAGAAAATAGGAAAAAAGTAAATTCCAAGGAGGGAGGCCAAAGGTACCCTGAGAGGGAAAATCTGGCAAATAATATAAGCTAGAGACAGAGACAGAGAGAAAAAGAGAGAGAGAGAGAGAGAGAGAGAGAGAGAGAGAGAGAGAGAGACCTAGTAGAAAACCTGAGGAGCTTCACCTAATTACAGGCCAGGCTTTTGTGGCTCCTTGAAAATAGAAACTCAGTATTGAGCACGGATGTGATGTTTGGGTTCCCTTAAATCGGAGAGGCCCAGGTGGAGCTGTTTGTCTCAAATTAAGTAGTAGTGGTTCTATGTCTCCCTCTGGTGGCTGGGGGTGGCTTAGCAGGCAGCTCTGCCCCAGGTAAGATCTCTTACACTTATGAATAAATAAACACATACAAACTAAAAAAGGCTCCCGAACAGGGAAACACGTGTGAAATAGATGGTTTTCTGTCTATTGATGAAGTGTGAGTGAGAAAAGTGACTATTGGACACAGTGAGTAATTTTCTGACCTCATGGTTGAGGACGCAGTAGACCAGGAAGATGAAGGTGCCCTGCTGGGAGTTGAGAAACAGAAAGACAATGGCTAACACGTTACTGCCATCTACAAAGAAACCCAGAATCCAGGGGCCCCCGAGGATGACAATCTGAATGAAGGTTTTAAAGACAAGAACCCTACAGCGAGAGAGAGAGAGAGAGAGAGAGAGAGAACAGACAATATTAGAATCAATATTGAGAGAGAGAGAGTTACATTTTGTAAGAGTTGTGCATCCAGGTGATGCAGGTGTTATGGAATATGATTTTCTGGATATAAACAAGGCTAAACACACAGACTGGTAAATTGTGTGTATTTTGTTTATTTTGTTTATTAAATTATTTGGACTTGTTCTTCAGTCAGTGTTTTACACAGGAATGTTTAAAGTGTCTGAATGTCAGAAAGTGGGGGAAAAATGTGCTGGTTGGTACCTCATTTGTTTGATCTGTGAGCGTTCACTGCTGAGTTTAGACAAGGCAGTTCTGAGGATGATGATGACGGTGATGAAGATAATGAAGTTCAGCTGTAAATGTGGTGAACAAATAATAATATATAAAATATTCACTGATACAGCCCTCTTTATTTTTACGTAACTACGGCAATGAACTCTTCTAACGTTAACAATCTACACAACTGTGTCTGGGAGTCTCTGTCTCTGTCTGACTTCATAAAACAATATGTAATGAATATGTCAGTACTTACTGTAAGAATTAAACACACAGGACCAAGGAAGCTCCACACAAAGTCTCTATCAGTCTTTATCCAGCATCTATGTTTACATAAACAGAATATAGCATACATGAACTTGGTATAGACATTGTGTGAAAATGTCTAGTTATGAATATAAAGTGATTTCTAATTAAACATCTAATGCCACTCACTGGTCACTGCCATATCCATCAGGATACAGCCCAACAGAAACGCCCACCACAACCAGAGGAATAACGTATCCAATCACAGTCAAGCATCTCCAGCCAAGCACCTCCTCCTGATTTGATCTGATCTTCATGATGTTCTTCACAGAGATGAAGAGCATCACAGCTTCAATGAACATCCACACAAAAGCAGAGAGGAAGAGGAAGTGTAGAACACCTGCCATCACTGCACACCATGTCTGTGGGGAGAGGGAGAGAGAGAGAGAGAGAGAGAGAGAGAGAGAGAGAGAGAGAGAGAGAACAGACAATATTAGAATCAAAACATTATCTTTGATATTCTAGGTGATGTTATTTCACTGTTAACATTGTGGTATTCACTGAATTTCACTGCATGATTATCACCACAATATTTATCCTCAGCTGATGATATAATGTAACAGAGTTTAAACTATTCTCACCTGATTGGCCCGGATGTACTGCAGGAATTTCTGTGTGAGCAGGAAGAGGAGGTGAGCCAGAAACAGGCTGAGGCAGAGGTTTGTGAGGGGGGTGAGATTCCGTCTCAGGTTTTGACGACAAAGAGCAAAAGTCAACAGGGTAAAGTTTAGGAAGAACAGCCCCACTGCCACAGCCACTGTGTTCAACAGCTCCATGAGAGGGTCACTCTGTAAAGCAACAATCAATACTTTGTTGTAATTGCTGGTAATATCTCATTATCTGCAGCATTCCTGTGCAGCAGGTAGTGTCTCAGTCACACAGCTCCTGGTGTGTGATTGTGAGTTTGGTGTGTTCTAACTGTGTCCGTGTGGGTTTCTTCTGGGGGCTCTGGTTTCATCTCATGCTTCAAAAACACATGTTGGTAGGTGGATTGGTGACTCAAAAGTGTCCATAGGTGTGAGTGTGAGTGAATGTGAGAGGGTGTGTCGCCCTTTGAAGGACTAGGGTAGGTGGTTACAAACAGTTAATAAATGAATTAATTAATCCCAATATCTGATCTGAATACCCGTTCAATTCTAAACACCAATAAACAGAATACAATGGAAGTGTTAGGAGTCTTATGCAAAACTTTGCTTAACCCAGATCCTTTCCTGAATTCCTAACTCCTGCCTGGTCTAAGGATTTGAAGCTGTCAGGGTTAAAGTCTCTAAAGCTCAGACTGCTCTAAAACACAAGCACATTTTTAAATATATAGGTGTCTTACATTGTCGCCTGGGGGTGGGTTGATCTCCATGATGAGAGCGAAGGTTGAGAGGTGAACACAGGAGCACACACTGTAACTGCTGCTGGACTGGAGGAGTTCACAACCATCTACGATCCACTCAGTGTTATTCCAGTACACGCAGGAGAGTTTACTATCAGGAGCAACGTCCTACAGCAGAGAGAACAGAGGCAATAGGGTCTTTGAGACTGTAATGTTAATAACATGCAGTTTCAAAAGCCAAGTCCAATACTATATTTGTTGCTATTCATATCAAAAGCTTGTTAGCTTTCATGAATGGAGCTCTAAATCTGTACTTAAAGTAAATGGCATGAGAAACACTCACTGTAATGTGTTGCAGGGTGAAGTTGACTGGTGTGCTGAGCTGTGTGTTGGGGGTTTTGGGCAGCGTGGCCGACACCACAGTGGACAACATGGTTTTCACTGTGTTGTTGGTTGGGTTGAAGAAGCTGGGTTTCAGCATGTTCTCCATGTTGCTGTAGCTCATGAAGGCCACAGCAGCTGATCCTGAAGAACATAAACAAAATGCTTCACTTTTACTATAATGATAATCATGTTCTTCACATTTACGAAGCATGTTGTGTCCTGTTCAAACTGTAAAATTAATAAAAATGATACAAATTGATAAATGATAAAACAATGACATCATCATCTTCCTTTCACATGTCAGATATTGCAAAGAAAAGCTGGTAATGGTAAATTCAGATATTCCCATGTTCTGCAACAGCTACTAGTCTACTAGATGTCTGCAATCTAATGTTTACTTACTACACTGTGTTATATGATATCATGTAATGTTTTATTATTAAAGGTATTGAAAGAATATAACCTTCTGTTGCTGCATAAATATGAGCTAAAATGTCCTAGAAGTAAATAAAGGGAACCCAAATAATTACATGTGGATTGAAATATTATACTTGGACACAGAAAAATGAACATTCTTCTGTAAAAACAGCTTCAGCTCTCAGATACGACAGATTTCTTCACATGAACTTCTCACTTCAGTTGCATCCACAACATTTCTACTGGATTAAGGTCTTGGACATTTAATAACATTAGATATGTTCATGTTTAAACATTCTTTGGTAGAATGGTTCCATCCACACTCCAGGCCATGTGTTCTGTCTATCAGTTTCCTGTATTTCGTCTTTCCAGTGGTTTGTCCACATGATTTTTACCAAACTGCAGATGGGCAGCAATGTTCTTACCGGTGAGCAGTGGAGCTTTCTCCGTGCAGCCCTGCCATGCACACACTGCTCTTCGCTGTTCTCATCAATGTGAGAAAAGGCATTATTTGCTTAAAAATTACCCTGCGACTTTCTGGAACCTTCTGAATCCTGAACCATGATACACCTTATTCTTGGAGTCATGGGTTTTCAATAAAAACTTACGATTTTACTGCACTGTAAATAGAGCCCTGTTGTAAATAAAGCCCTCTCTTTTGGCTTACATGGTTTTTAATGACCTTTTGCTGAATTTGCTCTGGCCTTTCACTGTCAGCATAATCACAAAATAAGAAAATGTCATTTTTTGTTTGTACTCCACTCATCATTTTACTAATAGACAAAGAATTCAAGTAATCACACAATAAAAGCATAAACAGACCACTACTATACCATTATTATTGTCTGAAATCTGGATAAGGTCAATGTCCATCTGGGTGTTTTTTACACTGAGCTGAGTTATTTCTGTCAAGTTGGCTTTTGGTCCGACTGTAAATGCTTGAATATCTGAGAGAAACAAATTATACAACATTCAGTCATGAATTATATCCTAGTGCTGCAGTGTGTTTTCAGTGTTGGATCAAATAAATAAGATCCCTGTATGTACAGTTGCAAGTGTTTTCTTAGCCATGTATATTAATCGTTTGTTTGATCCGTTGGAATATAAGATTCCTTTATATGTGTATATATGGACAAAATGATTACTGCTGCTTAAAATAAAATGTACTGAGTTGGAAGCAGTGGCTGGAATCAAAAGCTTTATTTCTGTAATCATTTACCTAAGCCATCCAGGGACATGTTAACAAAATCAGTTGTATTTGTTGGCTTCACCAGTGTAGACACCAGTTTCTGAGTGGTATTCAGCACAGAGTTCCCATAAGTTGCAAGCTTTTGTGGATTTAGTGTTGAAACATTCAGAAGCTGCCCCTGGGTTTTAAGGACTACGCTCAAATATGTTTTTACAACCTGAACAATAAGCAGAGAGAAATGTACAGTCATTAACTTAATATCCACTGAATATTAGAGGATATTAGAGACATTAGCTCATTAGCTCAACTTATCTACTTACTTGTGGAGGGAGAACTTGAGCAGTGATGTTCCCAATCTGGTTAAACACGTCTTCTCCGCAGCCTGAAGTAAAATTTCCCTAAAACACGGAGTCAGTTAAGAGCATATGTTTTGTTAGATGTGATCAGTACTTCTCAAGGTCACTGTTGTAAATTCAGGTATCTGGTATAACGTTAATAATTAAACTGTTACAAACCTGGCATTCTGTAGATACTGTGATATTTGGCACTGAAAAAATAATTGGCAGGAGAAAGTATTTTAAAAGAATTACACTGCTTAAACCAAAATGAGACAAGGAAACTGTCAAACTGGTAACGCCAATAAGGATGTACTCAGGGCTGGTTGTAGTCTGCTATATTAGGGTTAACTGGTAGAAATAATAAGTGGGCAATTTGAGTGGCATACATATTTATTACAAACATATGTTATATACAGGATCAGCCATAGCATTAAGACCACCTCCTTAGCTCTACATTCACTGTTAATTCTCTCAGTGATACTGACCCTACCAGAGTACTGTGTACTTCTACAGTTAAAGGCTGTGGTTCCCACGTTTTTCATTGACTGAAAAATCCTTAATATTTGATTGAGTGGACAAGATGCAGGTTTGTCCAGATCTGGACATATCTAATGCCAGCCTTGGAGTTAATATATTGGGTTAATGTAAAGATAATAGTTAGTGTTAGATTTAAGTGTAGAGTTCTGCTGTTAATTTCAGTTTTTAAAGATTTTTGCAGTTAGCACTTCAAATGTCTGCCCCTATAACTCATGTATAATTCCCTTCTTTACTACATGCCTATTTTTTAATGTAGTATTTCATAGGTAACTTTATAGATAATTATTTTAGATATATTTTTGGTCTCAAAATTCACAACTAAAATTACACAGTTATTTAGTAATAAATGGATTAGCACTTTATTTGATGGAATGCATTTGTTTTGGGGTGTTTTTTGACATTGGACTTTTATTATGTCAGGGACAATAACTATTCCGTATTTGAAATTTAAATGAATTTCATTTTTATTTAAATTCTGGTCAGCGGAAATAACCAGAAATAAATAGATTTTATATGTTAAATATTTTATCTTAAAATGATCTTTAATGCCCTTAACACTCACTTAACACTTAATATTTTTAAGACTAATTAACAAATTTAGCAAACTTAGCCTCTTCCTTCCATAATTCAGGTTTTTACACAATCTAGTGGTAAGTTAAAGGTTTACTTTACAATGCATCACTACTGCTATGTTCCTAGGGTATATTACATATTATTTATGCTGAAATATGTATTAAATATGTATGACTCTCTCTGACCCTTCCTCCTCCTCTCATTCTCTCACTAACACACACACACACACACACAACCTCAATTAAAGCTCCTGTTTACATGTTTAAGAAATGAACTGTGATGAAGTGTTGATTTTGTTCTTTTAAATGTCCTGTGTCTGATGCAAATGTTTCTCTCAGCAATATTTTCATTCATATATCAAACCTATACAGAGATATTATAATAAATCATAAAAGCTTAAGAATCATACTAAATATTTATCTTCCTCCAAAAAAATAAAAAAGGGTTTTATTATTGTGATTATCTTTATTATTTATTATATTAATAATATAATTTCATTATTTTGATCATTTAATTTTACATTTAAATATCATTTATTTAAAGCTTCAGAAGAGACATAATTAACCTTTACCTACAGCTTTTATTTAACACAGTTATTCATTCATTATCTGTAACCGCTTATCCAGTTCAGGGCCGCGGTGGGTCCAGAGCCTACCTGGAATCATTGGGTGCAAGGCGGGAACACACCCGGGAGGGGGTCTTTTATTTAAACAAAAGATAACAAAACAGAGACACACCAACTTGTATAACTAAACAGGAAACTAAGATAAAGAAAGACCTAGACAGAGAGCGCTAAACAGACAGAGAGAGCTAGAGACTAACCTGGACAAAGAGAGCTAAACAGAGAGAGCTTAAACAGAGACCTAGACATGGAGAGACAGATACAGAGAAACCTACACTGAATAAAGACACAGACGTGAGACAAGAGAGATACAAAGACTGACTTGAAGGGAATGAGGAACAGATGAAACAAACAGACCAAAGACAGACGAGCGAATGTGGAATGTCCAACAACCAGGAAGTCACACAAAGGAATTTAAATATACAGCACGGACAAGGGGTTGATTACAAAAGAGACACAGATGGAGACACTGATGAGGAGAAACTAAGGCGGGACTAGGGTGGAGACAAGAACCAAAATAAACAGAACCATGTAAAACACACAGGACAGGACCAGGGCATGACATGCATTGCACTATGCAGAGAGTTTTCTGATACTTGGGATGAATGATGAGAATTATGAGCAGATTTTAGAAGTGCTAACTGCAGAGGCTCTAAATTTACCCAAGCATAACTTCATGATTAACAATAAGCCATGTTTTTTATATTATGTTCATGTAGATTCTTTTCATGACATTTAAAGGCTAAGCATCACTTAATGGACCTTCATGAATATTTCACATTATTTTAGTTACTGACATATATAAGTATGCATTAAAATGAAAACAGCAGCTTAATTTGCTTAAAAACTGACAATTTTATTAAATTGACGAAAAAACCTGAGCTCGCTACGGAAATTCTTGAACGCAACCGTGACGTCACTGGTGGACAACAGCTGAACAACACCGCGGTAAAACACCGTTATGACTGACACTTATGACAGTATCTAGCTAGCTAAATAACAAACACTATTCATGACAATAGCCCAGCAATAAGCTAAACTCAAATTTAGAGGTACCGTTATTCTTGTAAATGTGATCGATGTCGAACTCAAAATTCATCCGACACTATAAACCTCCGTAATGCAACTATGTAGCTGAGTATAATCTGAGCCACCGAGTTTAGCAAGTCAAGCTAACATTAACTAACACCAAGTAAAACAGGCGAAGTAAGTGTTTACCTCCATGTATACGTAGGCTCTTGAACCCCTTTTGTTAGTTTCCTTACATGCCCATATTGTTGGAAAAGCACCAGTGAAATGAGCACTACAGATAACGGAGGAAGCGGATGGTCCTTTCCAAAGTTCCCGTTTAAAGTTGACAAATTTTGTCCATTTTCTGGATATTTTGGGATCTTTGGGCCATTTGTGCACAGATGTCCCACTGTACATTGAATTATTGCAGCAAAAAACAACACACCTTTTTCGTCATTTTGCATTAAATTATGTGCATCTTCTAGAGTTGTTGTCCACCATCTACGTCACAGGCAAGACACTTTTTTTTAAACCTTATTCCTTGAATTATTAAGAAATAACATGTTTTGTGACTATCAATAAATTTAGGAACTCAAATTCCACTGTATTTATTTGTTTGACACTTTCATAAAGCTGGTGCTTAGCCTTTAAAACCATAAACTATTAGTTTATAAACCCGTAATAGCTGTTTACTCTGTAGTCTGAGAATATATTTTACATGTTGCAAATTACATGTTTTACTTTCCAATAGTTCAGTAAATATGCTGAAAAAAACCCAAAAAAATCAAACAAACAAACAAAGCCCAACCATGATCCACATTTAACCGAGAATCATGCAGTCCTCTTCCCACTGGACTTCATTCAGAACCAAAGGTTACCCTGCCCTCTGGGCTGATCTATTCACTGATCTATTTAAAATATCCTGTAATTGATGTTCGTTAATAGATTTTGGACCATATCATTTTTGAATGCATCATATTTAGGCATTTACTAATATCAACAACTCCACTGACTCTGTTCTTATGTCTAAACCTGGATGTTTATTAGGAGCCAAATAAACTTAATATACAAAGCCAGCTGCTGTCACTAGAGATAAATGATTAGGGTTAGGGTTAAGCTTTACCCAGGGGGACTAAGGAAAGCCACAATGAGCTGCTGCCTTACAAGAAAAAATGAGAATATCCATCTACAGGTAGAAAAACAAGAGTTGTGAACAACTATTAACTGATTATTTACCGGTATCTGTAAAGTACATAGTTATAATGTCAGGAGAGAAACACCCAGAACCCTTTTATCAGCCAAAAACACAAATTTTACATCTCTTTATTGTAAAAAAAAAATTATATATAATTTCACTGTTAATTGCTCCAAACATTAGGGGGCGGTACAAGTATACAATGGCTGAGAGGAGCAGAGACTCATTAGGGAGCTCGCAGCATGCCCTGCTGCTCCGTAATTTCGGTGAGTTTCCAAGTTTCTTTTTTCTCTCTGTCTTTGAGACTTTTAGATTTGGGGTTAAATTGGGGCGATTGTTTTGTATATTTATTTGTGTGTGTGTGTGTGCGCATGTTGTGATGAGATGCGTGTTGGTCAGAAAAGTTCACCATTAACCGTTTTTTTTTTACAGTAATGCACTAATGTGTGTGTGTGTGTTCATTCCGATGGATGGGTTAAATTCAGAAGTCACATTTTGTTGTACATTGTACAATGACAAATAACTGACAGCAAACTGATCAGGAATTTAAAGTTATTACATGTTCTATTTCTATTTGTTATTTCCTTCTACATTTTGTGGATATTATTTTGTAACTCTCTTCAGCATGTCTTTGAAAACAAATTAATGATTACATAAATAAACAGAAGTCTTCACCTGCACAGTACGTTGGCATTGGGATTGATACAGCTGGTTTGACGAGTCTGTAGACGTAGTAATTTCCTGGACAGGTTTTGACTTGGATTGGGTTTGATTTTAGTGAACCACACTGTGAGAGATCAGTCACATAGCCATAGGACCCATAGATTTCTCTGGTGACGATGCCGTCCTGTGGCAGTGGATGACCTCCTCCCAGTAAAAGCGGTGTGTAACCTCCACAGGTCATGTAACTCGAACACCAAGCAGATTCAGCGATCTGAGCACTGCTTCCCTGAACATACAGTCGATACCAGCCACTCCATTCAACAAGAGTGTCGTCATGTCCACTGTAGCCGGTGGAGAATGCCCTCCAGTTGTCACTGAGAACAGTGTGGACACTGCAGGGGTCAGAGGTGATGTTTGCTGTAAAAAAAAACCCAAAATATTTCTGTGAGGAATCTTTACCTCTACTCTCCCAAAATAACACAACAGATGTTCAAAGAGGAACACCATAAGACAAATGGACAGTTTTGCAAATATGAATTATTGTAAAGAAATTGGAAAACTCCCTGCTGGACTGGCTCCAAAAAAAACATGTTGTAGGTGGATTGGCGACTCAAAAAGTGTCCATAGTGTGTGTGTGTGTGTCTGTGTTGCCCTGTGAAGAACTGGCGCCCCCTCCAGGGTGTATTCTCACCTTGCGCCCAATGATTCCATGTAGGCTCTGGACCCAACGCCACCCTGAACTGGATAAGGGTTACAGATAATGAATGTATGTTCTCATGTTGTGTGATTGTGGCCTCTGTAGTGTTCCTCCAGTCATTGGACTTGTAGTAATGTTGCCAGTTAAATTCCCACAGTGTGTCTGCCATGTGTTCTCTTCATTGGCCAGTCACATGACCATTGGACATATTTGATTAGCAGGCTGTGCATGTGTGCTCTATTTGTAATCTTAGAGCACCATCTCCTGGTACTGTAACCCGGGGCGTCATGCGATTTACCTTCTACGCACTCAGTCCACCTCTGATGGTACCTTTCTTTCCTCTGTGTTGTGTATTTTTTTGATTTAGGGAAAAAAGGGAGACTGGACGCCAACAATGTAGTGTCTCTGCCATTCCCCATTCTTGCTAGCTGCCATATTTTTCTTCCTCTCTTTATCTTGTCCTCCATGGTCTCTACTTCAGGGACATGCAGCTGATATGACAGTCTATTTGGAGCTTGTCTCTTTCTCGAAGGATTGCGGCGTGGGGCATCTCTAGTATTGTTGCACCCTTTGGCTGCTTGTGAGGTCTGAGCACCTTAGTTTGTGGTTACCTCTGACTCTCTTGTAGTGGAGTAATCACTCTGACTTTGTTCCAGGCCCGAGCAATCCTGGCCATTTAAGCCAAGTCCCATGCCATCTATTGAGCCAGTGACGTCACTACTCTGTTCTCCACGTCCACAGGCCACCCCATGGTTGTCCACATCGCTGCCACTTGCTTCTATGTATTCACTGTCGCTCAAAGCTTGCTCCTCATCCTCATTTTCTGGAGCCTGCTCATTCTCCAAGGGAAAGAACATGCATTGGGTCATGAGATTCTGATGAACCACTCTTTCTACAGAACCATCTTCAGACTGAACCACATACACAGGTATCCCTGGCTGTTTCTTTATGACCAAGTAGGGCTTCCGCTCCCACCTATCACCCAGCTTCTGTCTGGTTTCGGTGTGACAGACCTTGATCAATACTCGGTCACCTGGTGTAAATTGTCTGACCTTTGCCTTTACGTCATAGTGCTTCTTTTGTGTTTCCTTGGAGTGTCTAGACGAGAGGTTGGCCTGCTCATAAGCATATTTGAGACTGTCATGAAGGGTCTTGGCATACTCTGAGTGTTCACAAAAATCAGTAGTTGGAGCCAAACCAAACACAAAGTCATTGGGCAGCAGGGTTAGGGTTAAGGTGTGTAGCCTGTGGAGTCATGGCGTGTACAATTATAAGCATGGGTTAGCGCATCAAAGTACTCATGCCAGCGTGCCTTGGACTGAGGTGGCAGTGTACCCAACAGGTTCATCAGGGTACGGTTGAACCTCTCTGTTGTCCCGTTGCCCTGGGGGTGGTACGGGGAGGTGTGAGTCTTTAGGGTACCCGTCAGCCTGCACAACTCTTTGACCACTGTACTCTCGAAATTTCGCCCTTGGTCCGCATGGAGCTTTGCTGGGAACCCAAACTTGCAGAAAAAGTTCCTCCACAACACCTTTGCCACCGTTTCTGCCTTTTGGTCCTTGGTAGGGTAAGACTGAGCCCAGCGAGAGAAATGGTCTGTTACAACCAGGATATTTTCAAAGCCTCCTTTGGATTTCTCTACCGTCAAGAAATCAATACAGATGAGTTCCAGAGGTGCATTGGTGTGGATGCAGACAAGTGGGGCTCGGAGACCGGCAGTCGGAGTCTTTCTTAGACAGCACCTTTCACATTGGTCACACCATGTTTTGACATCGTTGAACATCCGGGGCCAGTAAAATCTTTCTCTGACCAGAGCAAATGTGCGTTCCACACCAAAGTGAGCTGTAGTGAGCTTAATCTTTAAGGTCTGAAAGGCACTCTCACACTCCTCTGACCAGACAAATGGCAGCACAGTTGATGGCAGCACCTTCCTGCCTTTTTTTTTCTTTCTTGGGTCACCTGAGGTCAGTCGATACAGTGGTGCTGCTATTGACGCATAGCCTTCAATGAATCTGCGGTAATAACCCGCAAAGCCCAAGAACTGCAGGATCTCTTGTCGGTTTTCTGGCCTTTTCCATTCCGCCACTTTACTGATCTTGTCTGGGTCAGTTTTAATGCCTTTGCTGGACACAACGTGGCCCAAATAGCGCACTTCTTGTCTTAGCAGGTGGCACTTTTGAGGCTTCAACTTCAGTCCGTACTTCCTCAGTCTGTTAAAGACAATCTGCAGTCTTTCTATATGGTCTTCGAAGGTTCTGGAGAAAATGACTATGTCATCCAGGTAAATAAGCAAACTTTCAAAGTTGAGGTCACCAAAGCAGCAGGTCATTAACTTTTGGAATGTTGTTGGGCTGTTCTGTAATCCGAACGGCATCCGATTCGCCTCGAAAAGAACCATTGGTGTGCTGAATGCCGTCTTGTGTTTATCAGCCTCTTCGACCTCCACCTGCCAGTATCCCGAAGTTATATCTAGTGTGGAAAAGAACTTAGCTTGCCCCAAGGCCTCCAGAGCTTCCTCCACTCTAGGAAGAGGGAACGCATCACGGGTGCTGCAGGAATTCAGTTTCCTATAGTCCATGCATATTCTCAGGGAGCCATCTTTTTTGGTAACGACCACAATAGGTGATGCATACGGGCTCTTACTTGGACGTATCACCCCCGCTTCTTCCATTTCTGTGATTGCCTTCCTCACTGCCTGGTACTGGGATGGTGGTATCTTCCTATACGGTAGCCGGAAAGGCCTGGGGTCGACCAGTGGAATCTCATGCTTAACCACCGTAGTGTGCCCATAGTCCAAATGATGTTTGGAGAATACATCACTGTTCTGCTTGATTACCTCCATCATCTTCAGATACTGATTCTCTGTCTCAAAACAGGCATTGCTGAGGTCTAATAAGGACACGATATCTTGTTCAGGGTGACCGTGGGGCTTGTCTTGGGCTAGACTTGCTTGAAGTGTGTGGGTTTGTGGGTTGAGGCTACGGGGTGGAAGCTTAATTTTCTCTGCACCCACCTACCCCCCCCCTTTCATAAATTTGCTTTACTAGGAAGACTTCAGCAATGGAGGTTTGTGGCCTTATCTTCATAGGTCGCCCAGACATATTCATTATCCGAACAGGAACACAGCTTTTTTTCACATTTGCTAGGACCCGAGCGACAGCTAGATCTTCAGGGAGTTTATGGGAAGCTAAGCCCTCAACAAGGGCAGTGTACTCTCGCCATCTAGGGCCTCCAAAGACTCTTCCAATCACACTAACCTCCTGCCCAGCCGGAATGACCTTTGCTCTCTGCCCAATATATTTCACAGGTGCCACTTTACCAGTTTCATCTTAAAACTCAGCTCCTTCCATTTTCACAAGGGCAGAGTACCATTCAGTGTGAGACTGCTTTACGATGGACAGGTACTGTATACCAAATACAGACTTCAGGTGTTCTTGTGAAGCACGTATCACGTTTGTGCCTATCAGCAATGGAACAGAGGCCCGATAGTTGCAGACTGGGACAACGAACGCTCGTGATAGGACTTCTCCAGAAATGAAAGATTGATGTACAGAATGCCCAGATGCGGCATCCTGTTGGCCCCCAGCACCCTCTATGGGAATATCCGTATGCTGGAGTGGCTGAGAGTGCAGTTCAGGGTGTCGCCGCCAGAACTCATCCGTAATTGTGGTCACTTGGGATCCAGAATCAATAAGGGCTCTGCACGTCATTCCATTTACTGTAACATTGCCTTCGTTTGTTGGCCCAATCAGTGGAGTATAATATGAATGTTTATTGTCTTTGGGGGACTCTTGAAGCATGCCCGCAGTTGCCCCTATGACCACGGGCTCTAGGCATTTAAATGCTGTCCAACTTGACTTTCTTCTTGAGGCTGGTCATCACTGGTCAGAAGAGCTCTACATACTCTAGCCATGTGCCCTGTTTTGCCACAACGGAAACACACTAAAGTGGCTTTGTCAATTTTCTGTTGTGGCACTGCTCGAATTGGGTAGGGTGTTGCAGCAATTCTTGCCTCTAATGCTAATATTCTGGCTACTTGTTCTTCCTGTGTCAGGGCCAATTTTTTTACCAAAGCTGTTAATTCAGCCAGTTCAGAGTCACGTTTTCTCACAAACTCTGGTTTAGGTGTCTGCATGTTTCCTGTGGATGTCAATTGGACTTGGTTGATTGGTCTTTTTGCTCTGGGCTGTGTAAGGTTTTTTTTTTTTTATTCTTTGGCTAGATGACGAAGTTCTGATTGGAGTTCACGAAAACTCATAAGCCTTGGTTTCATGGGGGCAATATGCATGTACACCTCTTCATCATGTAAACCTCTCAGGAATTGTCGAGTTAACTTTCCATCTCTGTCTGCAAAGGGGTTACCACCATTTTGTGTTTCTTCCACAGTGCGAAGAATGGACTCTAACGCTATGGCATATGAACATGCAGTCTCACCTGGCTTTTGGGTTCTTTCATAGAAGTCAGCAAGTGTGTCAAGAGACGACTGCATATCACCATATTCTGCTCTCAGTTCATCAAATGCTCTGCTTGGGGTCTGCTCATTGATGGGCATGTTCAGAACCAGCTTTCTGGCCTCTCCACTCAAATGTTGCACCACTGTAGCAAAGCCAAGGGCAGGTGTGAGGCCTCCAGCATTCAATAGGTACTGCATGTCCCTTATCCAGTCATCCACCAATAGCTTGCACTCTGAACTTCCACTGAACACCTGGACATTTCTGATTTGGTGTGTTTGGGTGAATCCACATGCTTGGGTGGGCCTATCAGGGCTTTGGACACCTAAACCAGGAGCTGCAGAAACAACTGAGGTAGGTAAGTGATTAGCAGGGAAACTGAATAGGGGTTGAGGCTGGTTATGGTACTGTGATGGTGTTAGGTAGGCTTGCTGCTGAGGGGGTGTGCCATAAGCCTGCTGCTGTGGAGTTATGGCATAGGCCTGGTGCTCACTTGCGGCTGGTACTTGAGAGGAATGGGGTTTGGCTGGGATGGGTTGAGAGGAATAGGTCTGTTTGGTAGCCGATTGGACTGGGTACTCTGTTGGGGTAAACCCATTTTGATGGCTGTAATGGGCAGCTTGGGTTTGTGGACTGTAGTGAAGCTGAATCAGTGGTGCTGCGGGATGTACAGGAGTGTTCAGTAAGCTTTGATTGACTAGGTTGGACACTGGGTTTGGGCTGGTGTGTGGCAATGAGTTCAGCTGGCTAGGCTGGTTAACTATGAGTGAACCCTCTAAAGACTGGGGTGCATCATCCTCTATAATGCACACTGCTGTGTCATGCTTGGGGTTCCCTAAGTGTGGCTGGACACGTCCATGTCTGACAGAGAGCCATGGGGTTTCAGACAAAAGCCGCTGTCTCACTAAGGTTGACCTGTGAGGGGTGTCACCACTAGCCATTTTTTACTTGAGATTATGACACAGGAAGTAGAGTTAAATGTGTGCAGCAATGTGCTAATGTGTGCCAAGAGTGGCTTGAGTTTACAAAAATAATAAAATAAAATATAAAATAAATTTTCGATATAAAACAATGACGCTGTGTCTGTGTTTCACAAACAAAAAAAAAAAACAAAACAAAACAGAATACCACACAAATATGTAGACTATTAGCCTATAAGTATAGTATAGAAGTGCTAAAAAAATTTATTAGTTACAGATAACTCAGCTAAACCACCCACACTGTTGTAACACACATCTGAATATAAGTGTAGCTTTTACCAATCTATTTACACTCAAAACATGAAAGTTTATCAGCTTTTCACATGTCATCAATTGAGATTTTTTATTTTTTTTCACCAACAATAAACAGAAATATTAGTCCAATGGATATAGAAACCAGATATGTGGCTGTTAACTGCGATCCGGGTCACGGCACCAAAGATGTAACCCGGGGCGTCATGCGATTTACCTTCTACGCACTCAGTCCACCTCTGATGGTACCTTTCTTTCCTCTGTGTTGTGTATTTTTTTGATTTAGGGAAAAAAGGGAGACTGGACGCCAACAATGTTCGTTCTGTTCGCAGCTCAGCAGCGGTTTATTTAGTAACCCAACAGAATCCAGTTGATTCTCAGCACAGCATCGCAGCACTCGGTCGCCTTCACACAGCATAGCAAGAATGAGACTCTGCTACCTGAGCAGCCAATTACTACCCGCTGGGGCAAAGCGCCACCTAGCGGCTTGGAGCGGAACTACTGCCTACAGTACCAATATATAACAACGCGTAAATGTACATGTATTTCCCAATGCATTGTGCATTAATATTATTCCTACTTCTCCTCATTAATAAATAGTTCAGTGGCTACATATTATTTCACGACAATTGTTTGTATTGCTGAATTACAGATTGCAATTAAATGTTTTGTATTTCTTATTTTTACAGAAAAGCACCTATACACACTCTGATACATTTAGGAAAAGGCTGCAATGCTCTTTATAAACCTGCTGAAATTGCAATCAGAATAAATCTCTTATGCTTAAACTAGAGGTTGCAGCTAATCATTTACCAGAGTACAAAGCCAGTCAGAGAGGCACCAGTGTCAGGCACAGCACAGTACCCACAAGTTGACGAAGAGTCTGATACATTCAGTGCACAAACCTGGCCCTAATGTCAGGATTCTGCCAGTTGCATTCTGATTGGTTGTCTGTTTAATTTTGTGTACTGGCTCTGGTATTGGTCCGAAGTGAATTATAAAAACTGCCTTCTTCTACAAGTCGTACCTAAATAACAAACGTATGATTGGTTCTTTGGTGTCTCATTCAAATTTCTTTTCCTGCAATAGTAGGTGGTTCTTGGTCATGTTACATGAGGAATGGCACTTGATTGTCCTTATAGAGTCTGGCAGTGTGAGACTAGAGCAACACCAACTGTAGAGGCACACAGATATCACACAAACTGATAAACTCTCAAATTGCTGGAGCAAAATTAGAATAATTGTATTTTAATGACTAGAGATTTCTTAGAAATAACGTCATCCTAGGAATCCATAGACATTTATTAAGGTACTGTACTAGATACATGTTTTGATTTTGTTATTATTTATATAATTACTGTGATTTTAAGGTCACAGGATATTTGTACAACATCAAAAGCTGGTGGGCAAGATCATAATTTTTTTCTTTAAAATGGATTTCATTTTGGTTCACAAGGATACATTTATGGTCAGTTAGTGCTGAGTTGGGAAACATCTATTTGCTGAACAATTTAATCAAAGAGCAAAGAAGACATATTTGTTAAAAGCTGAGAAAAGGCATCCAAAGCAAAATTCTGATTCCAGTATCAGCAGAAGAAATAGAGCAAGTTCCAAATTCAGAGTCCAATAAAACAAGGGAAAACAAGCTCAACAGAGCAGAAACACACTCAGTAAACAGCCACACAGGAACTGAACACACTTCACACTGAAGGTGAGAGTGGAGGAGTGTGTTATAATGAGGATGATTGGGGAGGATGAGGTACATGTGGTGTTCTAAAATGATATATCAATTTACACAGTGTTTATGCAGAGAAAAGTGTTGCACATGTCATTAGTAACTTACTGGTGTTTGTGGATGAAACAGTGCTGTTGGCGATGTTTGGAGCAATGGTGTTCACATCTGAGGAAGGAGAAAAACAAGTTAATTAAATAATCTGCAATAACTGCTGTTTGAAAACACAGATCAAAGTTTAGAGAACACACACAGTACCTGCACAGTACGCTGCATTGCAGTAGATTGGACTGACAAACTCATAGACGTAATAGTTTCCTGCACAGGCTCTGACTCGAACTGGTGTGGATCTGTAAGCACAGCAGCTACTTCCTGAATTCCCACAGACCACACGAGTGACTATTCCATCTGTGATCTGAGGGTGTGATCCATTCAGCCACAGAGGGATACTAGTGCCACATGTCCATGTATTAACACAGCTCTCTGGCATACGGACACTCATCCCATTATACAGCAGCCGGTACCAGCCGTTCCAGGTGAAGGACCGATCACAGATGTAGAGTCCGGTCGCATTGGTGCCTCTCCAGGGTTGATCCAGAGGAATGTAGTTGTTACATGGATCATAACTGAGAGTATTATAAATAACTGTCATAAATAGACATGAAAATATGAAGTGTTAAACAGGTGAGAGTAATAATACAATTTATATATCATTCTTATTTAGACTTGATATTTTCAGTCTTCTACACACTACATACATATGATGTCAAAACAAATATTGAGCTGTTTTATTACAGAACAAAGTATTTTTCTACATCTTCCAGAGTTCATCAGCAGTGTTTTAGTTTAAAGGGCTGTGGACGTGCTCCCTGTTGGACGTTGTGCAGAATTTTTCCTGAATTTCATAATTCTCTGAATCATTTATCAGGCTCTGGCTACAACAAAATAACACTGATACAGACAGATTTGGACCTGACACAGGAACCTGAAATGGCTCAGATCCCTTCGGCTAGCATCATTTAATGAGTTCTTCTGCCATCTTCATTAAGAATAATTTCTGATTTGCGTTGAATAAACACACATTACCTATCATTTTTTATCATATCATGGCAGCAATAACAGTGAAAATATATTTAAAGCAGATACATTTAAATTAACTCGGACTAAAAAATATTTTTATTTGTTTGTACAGATATCAGACAGAAACTTAGTGATTGTTAAAATAAAGAACACCAGAAAATCTGGGTGATTTGTTCTTTCTGCTCAGATACAAAGCTTATATAAACCAGTGAGGGTCACCTGACAAATGAGGAAATGGGGGTGGCTACCTGAAATTGAGGCAGAGAAAACCAAAGCAAACAAGACACCAGAGAACAAGGAGAAAGTGCGACCAAAGCAAGAGAAAAGGAACAGGACATAACACACAGCTGCCTATCAACAACTCCACTGACTCTGTTCTTATGTCTAAACCTGGATGTTTATTAGGAGCCAAATAAACTTAATATACAAAGCCAGCTGCTGTCACTAGAGATGAATGATTAGGGTTAGGGTTAAGCTTTACCCAGGGGGACTAAGGAAAGCCACAATGAGCTGCTGCCTTACAATAAAAAATGAGAATATCCATCTACAGGTAGAAAAACAAAATTGAGTTGTGAACAACTATTAACTGATTATATACCGGTATCTGTAAAGTACATAGTTATAATGTCAGGAGAGAAACACCGTAAATAGTTATCAGGCAAAACACAAATTCTTACATCTCTTTACTCTAAAAAAATTTTTTATACATTATTTTACTGTTAAATGCTCCAAACATTAAGGGGGTGGTACAAGTGTACAATGGCTGAGAGGAGCAGAGACTCATTAGGGAGCTCGCAGCATGCCTTGCTGCTCCATATTTTTGGTGATTTTCCGAGTTTCTTTTTTTTTCTCTGTCTTTGAGAGTTTTAGTTTTTGGGTTAAATTGGAGCAATTGTTTTATATATTTATTTGTGTGTGTGTGTGTTTCTGTGCATGTTGTGATGAGATGTGTGTTGGTCAGGAAAGTTCACCATTAACCTGTGTTCTGAGTACTGGACTGTGGCGCCCAGGTACTGCACGTATCTTTGCTCCTTTTGGCAATGAGTCCTTTTAAGCACAGAATTTAGATGAGGTTCCGCTGTATCCAAATATAACTATATCGCAGTCTCCATTCTCTCATTTCTCACACTATTTACATGTTAACGTTATGGAAAAACAATGTTTTGTTGTTATTTTTATGTGAATTTTAGGTATTTTTAAGGTATATATCTGTTTTTTAACAGAAAAATACTGTATACAAAGCTGTTATTTAAAGAAAAATGTACGATTGCCAAAAATAATACTGTAATATCATATAGGTTTTGACCGTATATTTTATAGTAAAAGTTTGGCAACCAAAACTACCAGTTTTTCACTGTAATTTTTTTTACAGTGGTGCACTAGTGTGTTTGTGTGTGTGTGTGTGTGTTTTCATTCCTATGGATGGGTTAAATTCAGAAGTCACATTTTGTTGTACATTGTACAATGACACATAACTGACAGCAAACTGATCAGGAATTTAAAGTTATTACATGTTCTATTTCTATTTGTTATTTCCTTCTACATTTTGTGGTTATTATTTTGTAACTCTCTTCAGCATGTCTTTGAAAACAAGTTAATGATTAAATAACTAAACAGAAATCTTCACCTGCACAGTACGTTGGTATTGGGATTGATACAGCTGGTTTGACGAGTCTGTAGACGGAGTAATTTCCTGGACAGGTTTTGACTTGGATTGGGTTTGATTTTAGTGAACCACACTGTGAGAGATCAGTCACATAGCCATAGGACCCATAGATTTCTCTGGTGACGATGCCGTCCTGTGGCAGTGGATGACCTCCTCCCAGTAAAAGTGGTGTGTAACCTCCACAGGTCATGCCACTCGAACACCAAGCAGATTCAGCGATCTGAGCACTGCTTCCCTTAAGATACAGTCGATACCAGCCACTCCATTCAACAAGAGTGTCGTCATGTCCACTGTAGCCGGTGGAGAATGCCCTCCTGTTGTCACTGAGAACAATGTGGACACTGCAGGGGTCAGAGGTGATGTTTGCTGTGAAAAAAAACCCAAAATATTTCTGTGAGGAATCTTTACCTCCACTCTACCAAAATAACACAACAGATGTTCAAAGAGGAACACCATAAGACAAATGGACAGTTTTGCAAATATGAATTATTGTAAAGAAACTGGAAAACTCCCTGCTGGACTGGCTCCAAAAAAAACATGTTGTAGGTGGATTGGCGACTCAAAAAGTGTCCATAGTGTGTGTGTGTGTCTGTGTTGCCCTGTGAAGGACCGGCGCCCCCTCCAGGGTGTATTCCCACCTTGCGCCCAATGATTCCATGTAGGCTCTGGACCCACCGCCACCCTGAACTGGATAAGGGTTACAGATAATGAATGTATGTTCTCATGTTGTGTGATTGTGGCCTCTGTAGTGTTCCTCCAGTCATTGGACTTGTCGTAATGTTGCCAGCTAAATTCCCACAGTGTGTCTGCCATGTGTTCTCTTCATTGACCAGTCACATGACCATTGGACATATTTGATTAGCAGGCTGTGCATGTGTGCTCTATTTTTAATCTTAGAGTGCCATGTCATGGTACCAATATATAACCACGTGTACATGTACATGTATTTCCCAATGCAACGTGCATTAATATTATTCCTACTTCTCCTCATTAATAAATAGTTCAGTGGCTACGTATTATTTCACGACAATTGTTTGTATTGCTGAATTACAGATTGCAATTAAATGTTTTGTATTTCTTATTTTTACAGAAAAGCACCTATACACACTCTGATACATTTAGGAAAAGGCTGCAATGCTCTTTATAAACCTGCTGAAATTGCAATCAGAATAAATCTCTTATGCTTAAACTAGAGGTTGCAGCTAATCATTTACCAGAGTACAAAGCCAGTCAGAGAGGCACCAGTGTCAGGCACAGCACAGTACCCACAAGTTGACGAAGAGTCTGATACATTCAGTGCACAAACCTGGCCCTAATGTCAGGATTCTGCCAGTTGCATTCTGATTGGTTGTCTGTTTAATTTTGTGTACTGGCTCTGGTACTGGTCCGAAGTGAATTATAAAAACTGCCTTCTTCTACAAGTCGTACCTAAATAACAAATGTGTGATTGGTTCTTTGGCGTCTCATTCAAATTTCTTTTCCTGCAATAGTAGGTGGTTCTTGGCCATGTTACATGAGGAAAGGCATGTGATTGTCCTTATAGAGTCTGGCAGTGTGAGACTAGAGCAACACCAACTGTAGAGGCACACAGATATCACACAAACTGATAAACTCTCAAATTGCTGGAGCAAAATTAGAATAATTTTATTTTAATGACTAGAGATTTTTTAGAAATAACGTCATCCTAGGAATCCATAGACATTTATTAAGGTACTGTACTAGATACATGTTTTGATTTTGTTATTATTTATATAATTACTGTGATTTTAAGGTCACAGGATATTTGTACAACATCAAAAGCTGGTGGGCAAGATCATAATTTTTTTCTTTAAAATGGATTTCATTTTGGTTCACAAGGATACATTTATGGTCAGTTGGTGCTGAGTTGGGAAACATCTATTTGCTGAACAATTTAATCAAAGAACAAAGAAGACATATTTGTTAAAAGCTGAGAAAAGGCATCCAAAGCAAAATTCTGATTCCAGTATCAGCAGAAGAAATAGAGCAAGTTCCAAATTCAGAGTCCAATAAAACAAGGGAAAACAAGCTCAACAGAGCAGAAACACACTCAGTAAACAGCAACACACGAACTGAACACACTTCACACTGAAGGTGAGAGTGGAGGAGTGTGTTATAATGAGGATGATTGGGGAGGATGAGGTACATGTGGTGTTCTAAAATGATATATCAATTTACACAGTGTTTATGCAGAGAAAAGTGTTGCACATGTCATTAGTAACTTACTGGTGTTTGTGGATGAAACAGTGCTGTTGGCGATGTTTGGAGCAATGGTGTTCACATCTGAGGAAGGAGAAAAACAAGTTAATTAAATAATCTGCAATAACTGCTGTTTGAAAACACAGATCAAAGTTTAGAGAACACACACAGTACCTGCACAGTACGCTGCATTGTAGTAGATTGGACTGACAAACTCATAGACGTAATAGTTTCCTGGACAGGCTCTGACTCGAACTGGTGTGGATCTGAAATAACAGCAGTTACTTCCTGAATTCCCACAGACCACACGAGTGACTATTCCATCTGTGATCTGAGGGTGTGTTCCATTCAGCCACAGAGGGATACTAGTGCCACATGTCCATGTATTAACACAGCTCTCTGGCATAAGGACACTCATCCCATTATACAGCAGCCGGTACCAGCCGTTCCAGGTGAAGGACCGATCACAGATGTAGAGTCCGGTCGCATTGGTGCCTCTCCAGGGTTGATCCAGAGGAATGTAGTTGTTACATGGATCATAACTGGGAGTATTATAAATAACTGTCATAAATAGACATGAAAATATGAAGTGTTAAACAGATGAGAGTAATAATACAATTTATATATCATTCTTATTCAGACTTGATATTTTCAGTCTTCTACACACTACATACATATGATGTCAAAACAAATATTGAGCTGTTTTATTACAGAACAAAGTATTTTTCTACATCTCCCAGAGTTCATCAGCAGTGTTTCAGTTTAAAGGGC
Organism: Hoplias malabaricus; assembly: GCF_029633855.1. NCBI lineage: Eukaryota > Metazoa > Chordata > Actinopteri > Characiformes > Erythrinidae > Hoplias > Hoplias malabaricus. The sequence goes on along the minus strand of NC_089801.1, from coordinate 61,130,362 downwards.
TGTGGATGTACTCCCTGTTGAACGTTGTGCAGAATTTTTCCTGAATTTCATAATTCTCTGAATTATTTATCAGGCTCTGGCAACAACAAAATAACACTGATGCAGACAGATTTGGACCTGACACAGGAACCTGAAATGGCTCAGAGCCCTTCGGCTTGCATCATTAAATGAGTTCTTCTGCCATCTTCATTAAGAATAATTTCTAATCAATGTTGAATAAACACACATTACCTATCATTTTTAATCAGATAAGTTTAACTTATCCTGGACTAAAAAATAATTTTATTTGTTTGTACAGATATCAGACAGAAACTTAGTGAATGTTTAAATAAAGAACACCAGAAAATCTGGGTGATTTGTTCTCTCTGCTCAGAAACAAAGCTTATATAAACCAGTGAGAGTCACCTGACAAATGAGGAAATGGGGGTGGCTACCTGAAATTGAGGCAGAGAAAACCAAAGCAAACAAGACGCCAGAGAACAAGGAGAAAGCGCGACCAAAGCAAGAGAAAAGGAACAGGACATTACACACAGCTGCCTATCAACAACTCCACTGACTCTGTTCTTATGTCTAAACCTGGATGTTTATTAGGAGCCAAATAAACTTAATATACAAAGCCAGCTGCTGTCACTAGAGATGAATGATTAGGGTTAGGGTTAAGCTTTACCCAGGGGGACTAAGGAAAGCCACAATGAGCTGCTGCCTTACAATAAAAAATGAGAATATCCATCTACAGGTAGAAAAACAAAATTGAGTTGTGAACAACTATTAACTGATTATTTACCAGTATCTGTAAAGTACATAGTTATAATGTCAGGAGAGAAACACCGTAAATAGTTATCAGGCAAAACACAAATTCTTACATCTCTTTACTCTAAAAAAAATTTTTTATACATTATTTTACTGTTAAATGCTCCAAACATTAAGGGGGTGGTACAAGTGTACAATGGCTGAGAGGAGAAGAGACTCATTAGGGAGCTCGCAGCATGCCTTGCTGCTCCATATTTTTGGTGATTTTCCGAGTTTCATTTTTTTTCTCTGTCTTTGACAGTTTTAGTTTTTGGGTTAAATTGGAGCAATTGTTTTATATATTTATTTGTGTGTGTGTGTGTTTCTGTGCATGTTGTGATGAGATGTGTGTTGGTCAGGAAAGTTCACCATTAATCTGTGTTCTGAGTACTGGACTGTGGCGCCCAGGTACTGCACGTATCTTTGCTCCTTTTGGCAATGAGTCCTTTTAAGCACAGAATTTAGATGCGGTTCGGCTGTATCCAAATATAACTATATCGCAGTCTCCATTCTCTCATTTCTCACACTATTTACATGTTAACGTTATGGAAAAACAATGTTTTGTTGTTATTTTTATGTGAATTTTAGGTGTTTTTAAGGTATATATCTGTTTTTTAACAGAAAAATACTGTATACAAAGCTGTTATTTAAAGAAAAATGTACGATTGCCAAAAATAATACTGTAATATCATATAGGTTTTGACCGTATATTTTATAGTAAAAGTTTGGCAACCAAAACTACCAGTTTTTCACTGTAATTTTTTTTTACAGTGGTGCACTAGTGTGTTTGTGTGTGTGTGTGTGTGTGTGTGTGTGTGTGTTTTCATTCCTATGGATGGGTTAAATTCAGAAGTCACATTTTGTTGTACATTGTACAATGACACATAACTGACAGCAAACTGATCAGGAATTTAAAGTTATTACATGTTCTATTTCTATTTGTTATTTCCTTCTACATTTTGTGGTTATTATTTTGTAACTCTCTTCAGCATGTCTTTGAAAACAAGTTAATGATTTAATAACTAAACAGAAATCTTCACCTGCACAGTACGTTGGTATTGGGATTGATACAGCTGGTTTGACGAGTCTGTAGACGGAGTAATTTCCTGGACAGGTTTTGACTTGGATTGGGTTTGATTTTAGTGAACCACACTGTGAGAGATCAGTCACATAGCCATAGGACCCATAGATTTCTCTGGTGACGATGCCGTCCTGTGGCAGTGGATGACCTCCTCCCAGTAAAAGTGGTGTGTAACCTCCACAGGTCATGCCACTCGAACACCAAGCAGATTCAGCGATCTGAGCACTGCTTCCCTGAACATACAGTCGATACCAGCCACTCCATTCAACAAGAGTGTCGTCATGTCCACTGTAGCCGGTGGAGAATGCCCTCCAGTTGTCACTGAGAACAGTGTGGACACTGCAGGGGTCAGAGGTGATGTTTGCTGTGAAAAAAACAAAACAAAATATTTATGTGAGGAATCTTTACGTCTGCTCTCCCAAAATAACACAACAGATGTTCAAAGAGGAACACCATAAGACAAATGGACAGTTTTGCAAATATGAATTATTGTAAAGAAACTGGAAAACTCCCTGCTGGACTGGCTCCAAAAAAACACGTTGTATGTGGCGACTCAAAAAGTGTCCATAGTGTGTGCGAGTGTTTGTGTTGCCCTGTGAAGGACTGGCGCCCCCTCCAGGGTGTGTTCCTGCCTTGCGCCCAATGATTCCAGGTAGGCTCTGGACCCACTGCCACCCTGAACTGGATAAGGGTTACAGATAATGAATGAATGAATGAATGTTCTCATGTTGTGTGATTGTGGTCTCTATAGCGTTCCTCCAGTCATTGGACTTGTAGTAATGTTGCCAGCTAAATTCCCACAGTGTGTCTGCCATGTGTTCTCTTCATTGGCCAGTCTCATGACCATTGGACATTTTTGATTAGCAGTCTGTGCACTTGTGCTCTATTTTTAATCTTAGAGCGCCATCTCATGGTACCAATATATAACCACGTGTACATGTACATGTACATGTATTTCCCAATGCATTGTGCATTAATATTATTCCTACTTCTTGTACTTTCCTACATTTAGGAAAAGGCTGCAATGCTCTTTATAAACCTGCTGAAATTGCAATCAGAGTAAATCTCTTGTGCTTAAACTAGACGTTGCAGCTAATCTTTTACCAGAGTACAAAGCCAGTGAGAGAGGCACCAGTGTCAGGCACAGCACAGTACCCACAAGTTGACGAAGAGTCTGATACATTCAGTGCACAAACCTGGCCCTAATGTCAGGATCCTGCCAGTTGCATTCTGATTGGTTGTCTGTTTAATTTTGTGTACTGGCTCTGGTACTGGTCCGAAGTGAATTATAAAAACTGCCTTCTTCTACAAGTCGTACCTAAATAACAAACATGTGATTGTTTCTTTGGTGTCTCATTCAAATTTCTTTTCCTGCAATAGTAGATGGTTCTTGGCCATGTTACATGAGGAAGGGCATGTGATTGTCCTTATAGAGTCTGGCAGTGTGAGACTAGAGCAACACCAACTGTAGAGGCACACAGATATCACACAAACTGATAAACTCTCAAATTGCTGGAGCAAAATTAGAATAATTTTATTTTAATGACTAGAGATTTCTTAGAAATAACGTCATCCTAGGAATCCATAGACATTTATTAAGGTACTGTACTAGATACATGTTTTGATTTTGTTATTAATTATATAATTACTGTGATTTTAAAGTCACAGGATATTTGTACAACATCAAAAGCTAGTGGGCAAGATCATAATTTGTTTCTTTAAAATGCATTTCATTTTGGTTCACAAGGATACATTTATGGTCAGTTGGTGTTGAGTTGGGAAACATCTATTTGCTGAACAATTTAATCAAAGAGCAAAGAAGACATCTTTGTTAAAAGCTGAGAAAAGGCATCCAAAGCAAAATTCTGATTCCAGTATCAGCAGAAGAAATAGAGCAAGTTCCAAAATCAGAGTCCAATAAAACAAGGGAAAACAAGCTCAACAGAGCAGAAACACACTCAGTAAACAGCCACACAGGAAATGAACACACTTCACACTGAAGGTGAGAGTGGAGGAGTGTGTTATAATGAGGGTGATTGGGGAGGATGAGGTGCATGTGGTGCTCTAAAATGATATATCAATTTACACAGTGTTTATACAGAGAAAAGTGTTTCACATGTCATTAGTAACTTACTGTTGTTTGTGGATGAGACAGTGCTGTTGGCGATGTTTGGAGCGATGGTGTTCACATCTGAGGAAGAAAATATTAAATACTTTATAGAAAGATGTAATCCAATCATCTTAATAACAACAAAAAAAGCACAAACCCAAATGACAAGCACAGTACCTGCACAGTAAGCCGCATTACAGAAGTATGGACTGACAAACTTATAGACGTAATAGTTTCCTGGACAGGCTTTGACTTGAATTGACACACACCAGTAGTAGTAGCAGTAAACTCCATTTGACCCATAAACCACACGAGTGACTATTTCATCTGTGATCTGAGGGTGAGGGCAGTTCAGCCACAGAGGGTAATAAGTGCCACATGTGTACCAATTTACACAGCTCTCTGGCATTCGGATACTCATCCCGTAATACAGCCGCCGGTACCGGCTGTTTCAGGTGAAGGCTGCATCACAGATGTAGAGTCCAGTCGAATTGGTGCCTCTCCAGGGTCGTCCAAATATGAATTATTATAAAAAAAACAGTGGAAAACTCCTGCTGGACTGAGGAGCCATACTCATGCATTGGACTGAGAGACCTGCACATGCTGCGGCCAGTAGAGCTGCTCCAATTGTGAATATAAAGATAATTGTCTGTTGGATGGCTGCATGCATTAATGACAATGTGAGTGCAGTGTAGTTTCTTCAGGATCTTGTTGCATTTGCCCATGTTTATTCTAATAACGTGTTGGTCATTTCATAAATGTAAACCTCTGTATAAAGCGTTCACATAGAGCAGTTCATATTGTATTTCAGGATGTATGTTCTCATGTTGTTCGATTGTGGCCTCTGTAGAATTCCTCCAGGCACTGGACTTGTAGAAATGGTGCCAGCTAAATTACCACAGCGTGTCTGCCATGTGTTCCCGTCATTGACCAGTCACATAACCATGGACATATTTGATTAGCAGTCTGTACATATGCTCTACTTGTGGTCTCACTTGTGGTCTCTACTTGTGGAGCACCATCTCATGGTAAAACATATAACAATTTGAAATATCTAGTATTTTCCTACATTACATATTATTTCATGACAATTGTTTGTATTGCTGAATTACAGATTGCCATTACATGTTCTGTATTCCTTATTTTTACAGAAAAGCACCTATACACACTCGGATATATTTAGGCAAATCTACAATGCTCTTTATAACCCAATAAACATTTAGCCGTTGATTCAACGTTGAAATAACGTAATGACTGCCGTCTAATCAACGTTCTCTTAAGGTTGAAAATGAAAGTTGAAAAGACGTCCAAACACAGACATTGATAAGACGACGACTATTAGACGTATTTTGGACGTTCATTGACGTTATTAATTGGTCCCGAAATAAATGACTTGTATAAAACGCATTTTGGACGTCCACTGAAATTATCGATTGGTCACCACTTAACTAACTTATTAAGATGGATTTTGGACATCCATTGCCATTTAAATTATGTCCTTGACGGACAGACTACTTTTAGACCTATTTTGAACGTCCAGGGACATTCCTTGTTTACTGGGAAACCTCCTGGGTTGCAGCTAGTCTTTTACCAGAGTACATAGCCAGTTAGAGTGGGACCAGTGTCAGATACAGGTGTTCAACCCACAAGTTGACAAAGAGTCTGATACATTCAGTGCACAAACCTGGCCTCAATGTCAGGATTCTGCCAGTTGCATTCTGATTTGCTGTCTGTTTAATGTTGTGTACTGTCTCTGGTACTGGTTCAAAGTGAATTATAAATACTGCCTCAAATTGCTGGAGCAAAAATTACACAGATTTTACTTTAATGACAATTTCTTGTTGTCACAATTTTCATTCATTCATTCATTATCTGTAATCGCTTATCCAGTTCAGGGTCGCGGGGGTCCAGAGCCTACCTGTAATCACTGGGCGCAAGGTGGGAATACACCCTGGAGGGGGCGCCAGTCCTTCACAGGGCAACACAGACTTCGCCAATCCACCTACCAACATGTGTTTTTGGACTTGGGAGGAAACCGGAGCACCCGGAGGAAACCCACGCGGACATGGGGAGAACACACCAACTCCTCACAGACAGTCACCCGGAGCGGGAACCCACAACCTCCAGGCCCCTGGAGCTGTGTGACTGCTACACTACCTGCTGCGCCACCGTGCTGCCCTGTTGTCACAATTTGTTTCTTTAAAATGCACATGTCATTAGTAACTTACTGTTGTTTGTGGATGAAACTGTGCTGTTGAAGATGTTTGGAGCGATGGTGTTCACATCTGAGGAAGAAAATATTAAATACTTTATAGAAAGATGTAATCCAATCATCTTAATAACAACAAAAAAAGCACAAACCCAAATGACAAGCACAGTACCTGCACAGTAAGCCGCATTACAGAAGTATGGACTGACAAACTTATAGACGTAATAGTTTCCTGGGCAGGCTTTGACTTGAATTGACAGAGACCAGTAACAGCAGTTAATCCAACTCCCACAGACCCCACGAGTGACTATTCCATCTGTGATCTGAGGGTGAGGGCCATTCAGCCACAGAGGGTAATAAGTGCCACATGTGTCCCAATTTACACAGCTCTCTGGCATTCGGATACTCATCCCGTAATACAGCAGCCGGTACCAGCCGTTCCAGGTGAAGGCTGTGTCACAGATGTAGAGTCCAGTCGAATTGGTGCCTCTCCAGGGTTGATCCAGAGAAGTGTACTTGTTGCAGGGATCAGCTGTTGGTGAAACTAAATATGCATGAATAAGCTACACTTTTTCTATACTAGTGCTTACACAATGTGAACTGCACAAGATAACTCTGTACCATTTTAAAATAAGACTACAATTATAAAGGTTTATAAATGGTTTAAAAATCTGTTTAAAACCTAATTATAACCATGTAATAAACAAATAAATATAATTAATGATTATTTTAACAGTCTAATAGTGAAAGTGTCAGGTAATAAATGTTTCAAGGTAAGGAATGTGAATTTAGTCATTTCATATAATTTTCATCAATGTCTAAAAAAGACAATCCATCAGTGAAAAGCTAGTTGTTAAATGGTTAAACACATTAAAAAATGTCTGATGAAGCTGACAGGTTTAATGTTGACTGATGGAGGTCAGTATTTGGCAAGTTCTGAGGTTTAACAATGCAGATGGATGTGAGGTCTGGCAAACAACATGCCACTTATCTATCTATGTTTTATAAATGATAATTAATGATTTTTAATGTATTTCCAACCTAATTAATAACTTTTAATAACAGATTGTAAACCATTTATGAACCTTAATATGTGTGGTATTATTGTAAATTAGTACAGATCACTCTTAACATACAATGAATTCCCTCTTTAACCATGAACATAAACTTGTTTATTAGTCAGGTTTGCTTTAGGTCTCACTTACTTAAATCTGCAGCCATGCTGTTTGTGATGGTAGTGAGCAGGAGCAGGGTGACCCCTAGTGGATAGATTTAAGAACTGCTGAGTAATCACTAATACAGCTGTGCGTAAAATACTCACAATATATTAGTCATTCATTTATTCATTGTCTGTAGGCACTTATACAGTTCAGGGTCTTTCTCTGTCTCTCTGTCTATTGAAGGGGGCAGTACACAATATGTTGTTAATTTGGAACATAAACCCTTTTAATGTGATGCATCATAATATGACTGTGATATGGGAGAGGGGCATTAAATGTAAACAGAGTAACATGGCTTCAGAGGGAGCACTGTGGCAAATGAGCAAAGAAGTTGGAAAACAAATAAAGACAGACCATATCAACCTACATTTTGACTTTTCTCTGATTCCAGCCTGAAGATTCATGACTTGACTCTGACTCTAGTTTAATGACTGGTGAATTCACACTGACTCTAGCCTATAGACTCATGAATTCACATTGACCTTAGCCTATAGACTCACAAATTCACATTGACCCTAGCCTATAGATGTCACACCTTGACACTTTCTGGTTTGTTTTCCCCTTTCTATGTGGCTCTGTTCGTTGTTTTCCTTCTCCTCACATGGCTTTCTTTATGTTCACTTTAGCTCCACCTTTGTTCCGCCTCCTCATCGTTTCCCTTGTTATCCGTTTCAGCTGTGTCTAGTTAGTTCATGTATTTAAGCCCTCTTCCCTCACTTCTTGGGATCGGTCATTTTGAGTTTGAGTTTGAGTTTGTTTGTTCGTTCTCGTTGCTTGGTTTGTTTCTTTGTTTGGTTCATGATTTCATTGTGTTTGTTTCACGCTCACGTTTCTTCGTAGTGTTTCTCGTTTGTGGTTTCTCGTTCCTGCTCGTTAATGTTATTTCGTGTTTCTCGTATAGTTCGTTTGTTTTGTTATTTCATTATTAAAGTCTGTGTTGTAGCGAGTGTGTCCGCCTCCCTGAATCTACTCATCACACCACCCTGACAATAGACTTACAAATTCACATTGACCCTAGCCTATAGACTCACAAATTCACATTGACCCTAGCCTATAGACTTACAAATTCACATTGACCCTAGCCTATAGACTCACAAATTCACATTGACCCTAGCCTATAGACTCAAGAATTCACATTGACCCTAGCCTATAGACTCACAAATTCACATTGACCCTAGCCTATAGACTCACAAATTCACATTGACCCTAGCCTATAGACTCAAGAATTCACATTGACCCTAGCCTATAGACTCACAAATTCACATTGACCCTAGCCTATAGACTCACAAATTCACATTGACCCTAGCCTATAGACTCAAGAATTCACATTGACCCTAGCCTATACACTCACAAATTCACACTGACTCTAGCCTACAAACTTGTGGCTTGACTCTAACTCTAGTTTAATGACTAGTAAATTCATTCTGATACTGGCCAAGTGCCAGAGCCAACCATTACAGACTCTAGCCTAAAGACTCATGAATTCATATTCACTCTAGCCTAAAGACTTGTGAATCTACTCTCAATCTAGCTTAAAGACTTGTGAATCTACTCTGACTCTAGCCTAAAGACTTGTAAATCTACTCTGACTCCAGTCTAAAAACTTGACTTGACTCTGACTCCAGTCTAAAGACTGAAGACTTCACTCTGAGTTCAGTCTAGTGTCTCATGACCTCACTATGACTCTAACCTAAAGACTCTTGACTTGACTCAAACTTTTATTTTGTGACAATTGAATATCTCTGATATGAAGTAACAAAGTTGTAAATACAAAAAACTATATTATATAAATACAGTATAAATACTGCATAAGTGTTTAGCTCCATGACCCTGTTTAAAGTACTAGGTAAACTGTGGACATTATAAAAAACACATTTTTGTTAAAATTACACATCGCTGACAACTTTAGCACCTGGTTTTAATTTCTCCGGTGAGTCTCTAGTTTTACATTTATATTGACAGTGTCAAAAATAAATAAAGCAAATACGAAAAGAAAGGTGAAAATCAGTGACCATGTCCATAAGAAGACTTCATACTATTCACTGATTGATACCAACATAAATGAGAAAATTTGCTGTGATCCTGCTTTGTGACAACATCAGTTGTAAAAAGCACTATACAAATAAATTTGATTTGATTGCTTTGATGTGAGCTATATCCATTCAGGAATATCCATTACAGAAATAAAAATATCACTGTGTATGTTTTTTTTTTTTACATTTTTCAATACCAAATGATCAAAAGAGTACTCACGTGTCCAAAGATTCATTATATTTCTATTCATTTTCAACAACCATTTGAGGAAAGAGAGATATTCGTATCTTCAGGCAGTAAATTTATTATTTGCTTCCAGGCTGTTACAGGTTTTCATTAAATGCCATTTATTTGCATAACATTCTTCCTCTGGATGCTGGGGATTTTACATTTAACGGACAACCAATCCTCTGCATCATAAACAAATGACATGGTTTTGAAAACAGGACTCTATAGAGGACACTGTTCTGTGATGTTTGTCAAATCATCATGAAATTAAACAGCGCTGAGAGCAGTCACAGACTCCAACATCAGTACAAAGTTTCCCTATGGACAGAACAACTCCTGATTATACAGAATGTGATTTACTGTCTCTCCCAGCCCCAGTGAACGTGAATTATTGAACTTAAGACGTTCTATCACCCCCCCTCACACACACACACACACACACACACACACACAAACACACTTATCAGCCATAGCCATCAGCTCCACAGACCATACAGTAGTACTGTGTAATTCTACAAATACAGATAGTGATAGTGATGGATTGTTGCTCTGCATACTTGATTCACCCTCTTTCAACCTGTTCTTCAATGATCAGGACCCCTTCAGAGCAGGTATGGTTTGAGCGGTGGATCATTCTCAGCGCTGCAGTGACACTGAGGTGTTGAAGGTGTGTTAGTGTGTGTTGTGCTGGTATGAGTGGATCAGACACAGCAGTGCTCCTGGAGTTTTAATACCTCTCAGTGTCACTGCTGTCAGAAGAGTGGTACGGTGTGTTCTCCCTCTGTTTGTGTAAGGAAACTCCCATAATTCACATAAACATTTGTTGGTGGGTGGATTGTCTGTGCAAATGTGTTCACAGGCGTGAGTGTGTGATGGCCTGGTGTCCTGTCCAGGGTGTGCTCCTACCTTGCACCCTGTGGTTCTGTGTAGGCTCCAGACCCAGTGAGACCCAGATAACAGTAAAGTTAATAGCAGTGAAATGAGCACAATGTCTATCTTAATTTATTATTATTATTGTTAAATACATTTTACTTTTTGAGACAAAGCAAAGCTCTAAAATATGCTCTAAAATCTAAAAATAACAGATGCATGATTTCTTCACTTTCCTGTTTTCACTAATTCACTTTAAATCACTAACATTTTGTTAACATGCTCTAAAAATACAAACCGGATTCCAAAAAAGTTGGGACACTAAACAAATTGTGAATAAAAACTGAATGCAATGATGTGGAGATGGCAAATGTCAATATTTTATTCGTAATAGAACATAGATGACAGATCAAAAGTTTAGTCTGAGTAAATGTAACATTTTAAAGAGAAAATATGTTGATTTAAAATTTCACAGTGTCAACAAATCCCAAAAAAGTTGGGACAAGTAGCAATAAGTGGCTGGAAAAGGGGAATTTAGCATATAACGAACAGATGGATGACCAATTAACACTAAATAGGTCAATTGACAACATGATTGGGTATAAAAAGTGCTTCTCACAGTGTCAGTGTCTCTCTGAAGCCAAGATGGTAAGAGGATCACCAATTCCACCATAGTTGCACAGAAAGATAGTGCAGCAATACCAGAATGGTGTTACCCAGTGTAAAATAGCAAAGACTTTTAAGTTATCATCATCAACCGTGCATAACATCATCAAAAGATTCAGATAATCTGGAACAATTGCTGTGCGTAAGGGTCAAGGCCATAACTCTAATGGATGCTTGTGATCTCCGGGCCCTTAAACTTCACTGCACCACAAACAGAAATGCCACTGTCAAGGAAATAACAGAATGGGCTCAGGAATACTTCCAGAAAGCATTGTCAGTGAACACAATCCACCGTGCCATCCGCCGTTGCCAGCTGAAACTCTACAGTGCAAAGAGGAAGCCATTTCTAATCAAGCTCCACAAGCTCAGACATTTGCACTGGGCCAGGGGTCTTTTAAAATGGAGTGTGGCAAAATGGAAGACTGTTCTGTGGTCAAATGAGTCATGATTTGAAGTTCTTTATGAAACACTGGGACGCCATGTCATCCGGACCAGAGAGGACAAGGATAACCCAAGTTGTTATCAACGCTCCGTTCAGAAGCCTGCATCACTGATGGTATGGGGTTACATGAGTGCTTGTGGCATGGGCAGCTTGCATGTCTGGAAAGGCACCATTAATGCAGAGAATTATGTTCAGGTTCTAGAACAACATATGATCCCATCTAGACGTCATCTCTTTCAGGGAAGACCTTGCATTTTTCAACAAGATAATGCCAGACCACATTCTGCAGCAACCACAACATCATGGATGCATAAGAGAAGGATCCGGGTACTGAAATGGCCAGCCTGCAGTCCAGATCTTTCACCTGTGGAGAACATTTGGTACATCATACAGAGGAAGGTGCAACAAAGAAGGCCCAAGACAATTGAACAGTTAGAGGCCTGTATTAGACATGAATGGGAGAGCATTCCTATTTCTAAACTTGAGAAACTGGTCTCCTCTGTCCCCAGACGTCTGTTGAGTGTTGTAAGAAGAATGGGGGATGCCACACAGTGGTAAAAAATGGCCTTGTCCCAACTTTTTGTTGAAGCCATGAAATTTTGAAACAACATATTTTTCCCTTAAAATGATACATTATCTCAGTTTAAACTTTTGATCTGTGATTTGTGTTCAATTCTGAATAAAATATTAGATGTTGGCATCTCCACATCATTGCATTCAGTTTTTATTCACAGTTTGTTTAGTGTCCCAACTTTTTTGGAATCCGGTTTGTAAAAACAAATGCTGTAATGCCTGTAGAGAAGAGTGTCCATTCGTTCATTCATTTACTGTAACCAATTAATCAGTTTCATGGTCACAGTGGGTTTGGAGCCTACACAGAATCACAACTTGGGCAGATCACCAATCTATCACAGGGCAACACACTCACACCTACCTACATTTCATTCATTCCTTCATTCATATTCTGTAACCACTTATCCTGTTCAGGGTCACGGTGGGCTCGGAGCCCATCTGGAATCATTGAGCACTAGGCACAAGCACACCTTGGGAGGGGTGCTAGTCCTTCACAGATGACACACATTCACTCACACCTACAGATATTTTTTGAGTCATCAATCTACCTACCAACGTGTGTTTTTGGACCATGAAATGAAACCAGAGAACAGGAGGAAACCCACATGGACACAGGATACACCAAACTCCTCACAGACAGTCACCCAGAGTGGGATTGAACCCACGACCTCCAGGTCCCTGGAGCTGTGTGACTGCAACACTACCTGCTGCATCACCGCACTGATCCTATCAGCGTTTGTGTATAGCAAATCAGCATATCACAATGTATTTTTGGAGCCCAGAGAAAACCCACTCAGACACAGGGAAATCACACCAGCCTCCTCCAGAGAGTGAACAGAGGCCGGGTTTGAACATGCCACCCCAGATCCCTGGGGCTGTGACAACTGTGCAGCCACATATATATGTGTATAAGAGAATGTACTCATACAAATATTACAGTGTATTTATAGTATAATGTGTTAATGATTTAATGTGCAAAGATAGAGCTCAAAAATGAACCACATAACATTGGCTCTTACGCACCAATCATTTACATTTTGTTCCATAAACAAATGATGTGACATTTGAATATGTGTTGATTTCAGGAGGCTTGAGATACTTCCTTCAAAAAAATGTTCTATGATCAATCATTACTTAGAGTAATTATTTCCTTAAAATGGTCTCTGTAAATCACATCTTTAAAATAAATAAATAAATAAATGAGTTTATAAAATCAGTTTTAAAATCAATTATAAACTTAATGTTTATGAATGACATTCTGGTTTTGAAATTTGGTTTTGAAATCATTAACAAATATAATTTATACAAATAAAATATTTTATACACATAGGTATAGAAAAAAAGAAAGAAACACTTCTTTCTATACTTATGTGTATAAAACATTTTATGCATAATTGCAGCTTAGAGTGCTTTACAGGACATATTTAAAACAAACAATTATAACAGGTAAATGTAAAAACTGTGACTGCAATTAAAGGCATGTGCAGCACAAGATAATGTGTTGCAAACAGAAGAAGAAGAAAAAGAAGAAGGAGAAAAGATTTTGGACTCATTTGTCACAGGGAAGACACTGTGGGCGGTCTATGGATAAGCAAGAACTTGAGGTAATGTACACCACAGAGTGCTCTCTTCTCCCATTGGTACATGTTACAGGGGATGTCAGACTAGGTAATGTTTTGTTTCCCATCATGCTAGACTTTAAGTTGTGAGGTCATGAGTTGTCCCTGATGCCACTTTTCTGGTCTTTAACGTCATGCTACACAGCCCATTCCTCATATTCAGGTCAGGCCCTGGAAATGTGTAAGATTTCCAGACCTCCATGAGTTGATAAATTCTATGAGAAAATTCACTCAAGCCATTTCCTGTCCCTGAGTGAGGACGTAAATTAAAAATTAAGACACAAGGGTACAATATTAAAAAGACAAGTTGCATTCAATTATGAGTTTAAGATCATAACACTGTTGCTAGAGGCTCCTGCAGTGCTCAGTATGCCTGATGGGTGCATTGCTTTATGCCTTTCACTCATGTAATTTCTCCCCAGTCTCCCTCTCTCTTCTGCCATCCATTGTCCGGACAACACCACATCCCCACCTCCATCACACACACACACATACACACACATTTTCTGAGTCGTTTGACCTTTCCTGGAAGCTTCTACTGTACTTAAGCAACTTTATATTACAAGGAGTAGACTGCTGCTGGAGTAAGCGCTTCAAGAGCCACCACACCCAAACATATCCAGGACATGGGCCACAACTGGTGCAGTCCTTGTGTCAAGCCACTCATGACCCCACTCATGATCCAGAGACAATGCAGGAAGTGTCTTACCTGGGCCAAGGAGGAAAAGAACTGACAGCTGCTCAGTGGTCTGTGTTTTCATATGAAAGTAAATTTTGCATTTCATTTAGAAGTCAAGGTCCCAGAGTCTAGAGGAAGATTGGAGAGGCACACAGTCCAAGCTGCTGGAGTCTAGTGTGACGTTTCCACAATCAGTGATGGTTTGGGGGGCCGTGTCATCTGCTGGTGTTGGTGGTCTCTCCATGCTTCCCTCTGCTGACAAGCTGTATGGAGATATGGATTTGTATGGACTTTTACAGAAGCACCTGTCCACACTGCCAAAAGTACCTGGTTTAATAAACACAGTATCACTGTGATTGATTGGCCAGTATACTCACCTGGAATGAATCTATGTGAGTTTCACTTTTTGAAACTCAGTTTTCACTTCTATTAAAATAACAATAGGACTAGTACAATATAGTGTTGAATATATTTCATTACAAAAACAAGCAGGCAGTTCAACACAACGGAAATCACAAGTCCACTTGTAAGCATATATTTCAACGCATTTCAATGATGAAACCAGCCCCAATTATTTTTGAGACATCAAGTATCAGGAGGAAATGTGCATTTGCAAGTATTCCAACTTTGCAGTGCATTTGGCACTTGGTTTTAAAAATGCAGTCACTGTACTAACATTAATGATGATTCAAGATCTGCAATGAATCAAAGTGATTAAGAGAGACTGAAGTAGCCATTTGTTTTTTCTTTACTGCCATGAATGTCCTCTTTTGTCAGGTAAATTACAGAACCAGCACAACTATGTGTTAGGGTCGATAAGGGATGAGGGGTGCGGACTGATGGAGGGCGGACGCAAACGCTAAGAACACAGACTTTATTTAACAAAACTCAATGAAACAAACACAAGAGGACTGGGGCATGAAACGAGCGTGAAACGAGCAAGAGAAACGAACAAGAGAGACGAATAACACAAAGAACAAGGCGAACATATAAAGAACAATCCAAAGAACAATGAACGCTAAACAAGGAGCAAGGTACAATGAACGACAACAGGAAGTGAGGGAAGGGGACTTAAATAATACAACAAACAAGAAACACCTGAAACGGATAACAAGGGAAAAGATGAGGAGGCGGAACAAAGGCGGGGCATGAAAGTAAACAAAACAAAGCCATGTGCTAAGAAAACGGACCAGACAGGACGTGAGTGTGACAGACGCCCCCTCCTGAACGCGCAAGAGGGAGCACAGAGAACAAGAGACTAAGACAAGGAACCGTGGGGCAGGAGACAAGAAACTAGACTATGGACAAAACAGAAGACTGACAAAGGGGAGAAACCCGTGAAGAACCTAGAAACAGAGACACGAAAGAACTAAAGACGGGTGGCAAAGCACTGAAACTGGACTGGGACTGGAAAGGACTACACTGAACGGGAGTGTTTACATGGGACTGGACAGGAGTGGACAAATGTGACTGGACGGGGTGCTTAACATTGGACACGACACTGGAGGGGAACAGGGACTGGAAGGGAGACAGAACAGATGATGGGACTGAGTGCTGGAAATGGATAGGAGACGAGACTTGTGACAACAGGGTGCTGGACCTTAGACTGAACGGGGACTGAACTGGAGGCAAGACAGGTGATTGAACACTGGACAGACACGGGGACTTAGATAGAACAGGAGACGGGACAGGTAACGGAATGGGGAACTGGGACTGGACATGGGCTTGAAAAGGGGCCTGGACAGGACTAACAGGGGACTGGACCGGACTAAGCAGGGGAACAGGGACCAAGACACTCACAGGAACAGACACGAACACGGTAACAGGGACAGGAATCGAAATGAAAGCAGACACAGGTACAGGGACAAGCACAGAGACAGGAACTAGGACAGGGACAGACAGGGGAATCAAAATAACATGGGGGTGCCCAGGACTGGCAAATGTCTGCGGGGCAGTCCGAGGAACCAGCCTGGGCACAGTTCTGGGGATCGGCCCCAAGGACGGGTACGACCGGAAGTGGCCGTATCTACAGTCCCCGGGGCAGACACGGCCGTAGCAACAGTCTCGGGGGCAGAAACGGCCGTTGAAGTCGCCCTCCCGAGCAGAGGAGAGGCTGGCTGGGCCGCTTTCCCGAGCAGAAGAGCGGCTGGCTGGGCCGCTTTCCCGAGCAGAGGAGCGGCTGGCTGGGCCGCTTTCCCGAGCAGAGGAGCGGCTGGCTGGGCCGCGCTCACGAGGAGAGGAGCGGCTGAGGGAGCCACACTCATGGAGACTGGAGACCCTGCAGCGACGTCCACGGAGACAGAGGAACCTGCAGCGACGTCCACGGAGACAGGGGAACCTGCAGTGATGTCCACGGAGACGGGAACCTGCGGTGATGTCCACGGAGACAGGGGAACCTGCAGCGACGACATCCACGGAGACAGGGGAACCTGCAGCGACGACGTCCACGGAGGCAGGGGAACCTGCAGCGACGACGTCCACGGAGGCAGGGGAACCTGCAGCGACGACGTCCACGGAGGCAGGGGAACCTGCAGCGACGATGTCCACGGAGGCAGGGGAACCTGCAGTGACGACGTCCACGGAGGCAGGGGAGTTTGCCACGTCGTCCACGGAGACAAGAGAAACTGTGACGACGTCCACGGAGGCAGAGGAGTCTGCGACGTCGTCCACGGAGACAGGAGAAACTGTGACGACGTCCACAGAGGCAGAGGAATCTGCGACGTCGTCCACGGAGACAAGAGAAACTGTGACGACGTCCACGGAGGCAGAGGAATCTGCGACGTCATCCACGGAGACAGGAGAAACTGTGACGATGTCCACGGAGGCAGAGGAATCTGCGACGTCGTCCACGGAGACAGGAGAGGCGGACGTCGCGCTCACAAAGACAGGAGAGGCGCGCGCCGCGTTCATGAAGACAGGAGTTTGTGCTGCTCGCCGGGCTCGCGCTGGAGCTTTAAAGGGTTTAGGGGGTTTAACGGGCACACTCATGGGATCCCCTAGAGGTGTGCCCCTGTTAGCCTCACCTCCGTCGTCCTGAGGCTGAAGGCAAACAGCCCCTACCCTTAACCCCCCCAAAAAAATTTCCCCGGACCTGAGGGGGTAGTCCTCGGGAGTCGATCGGGAGAATCTAGCTCTCAATAGTTCGCTAAATGTCTCCACTGTGATATGCAGAGCTCTCTCTCCCAGCACACGATCAGCCCACTCCAATGCTCTCCCTTTGAGTCGGGATCTCATAAACATCACTTGGATAAATTCATGTGGCGCTGGAACAGTCAGGTAGTTAAGGTACAGTTGGCACTGAAGCAGAAAACCCTCAACGTTTGAAGTCCCCTCAAAGTCGGGGGGGAACTCCCATATGGGATTGCAGGGCAGCAGGTTGATCACCCACCTTTGCCGCTAGAAACTCCTGTACTCTCCTGAACACCTCGTTGAGAAAATAGTCCGTGCTAGCTGCGTCCATGTGTTGGTCGTTCATTCTGTCACACTATGCTGTAGCTCAGACACTGTATCATTACTGTATTTGTGACTACTCATATGGAATATATGTAATGTCTCACCATTATTTAACAGGTGACAGAGGCAGCTCAGCCATGTTGTAGCTCAGACAGAGGCGAAGAGTCAAGGTCACATGTGAATCTGAATGTTGGTTTGGTGCTATAGATTACTAGTAATTAGCATCATGACAAATTTTAGGCTGATAATGTAAAGTGATTAGTGTATATTTGACCAACATTTTTAATTGACATGTCACACTTTTTGTAAAGCATGCATCAGTGTGTAATTTAATCAGTAGCAAACCTTTCAGTTACTAGTGCAGTCAGTGGGGAAGAGTCAGGGCCATAGGTGAGGCCCAATAAGCACATATTTATGGTTTTAATGTGGGGATAATATGTATGTAATCTATCAAAAATGTATTGCATATAGTTCCTTGACAAATCTGTCAATATGTTAAAATCACCAGCAATAACAAAATGGTCAAAGTCAGTAGAAATAAAATAACATCTCTGTAAATGTATAAATAAAATCAGCATTGTATTTCAGAGGCCTGTAGAGAGTTACTAGTAATATCTGTGGTGTCCCTTTCAGAACTGCGCAGAGGTACTCAAAGGATGTGAAATCACCAAATGATAACTGCTTCCATTGAAAAGGACCATGGAACAGAACAGCTAGACCTCCATCTTTTCTGCTGCATGTGATACATTTAAAAACTGAGAGTGGACCTAACTCCAATCCAGTTAGATTGATTGGCTAGATTGCACAGTAAAGGCATGAAAGATTGATCATGTACATTTAAAGTAAGCATTCAGGGCTAAGCTGTCGTGAACTTTTAAGGGACACTGAAAATTTAAATGAAGGGGCATTAGGAAACATCCCTGTTGCTCCTTTATCTTCCACTCCATCAGGTTCCACCCCAGCACCCCATAGACAGCCTGTAGTAAGCACTATCTGGCCACCAACAGCCTATCAATCTGATATTTTGCCCTCGTAAAACTATCAATAGTAGGCAGAAATATGAATCTAAGGTACGTGATCAATCTATCTTGCCTTAATGTGCAATCTAGACAATCAATCTGATTGGACTGGTGTTAGACCTGATGGATCGTGTATGATGCTGACAGATTTAATTATTTCATGGTACAAGGCTGCAAGACGCATTAAATAAATATAAATATTTAAATAATATAAAAAATTTAAATGCACATATAAATCACAATTAAGTAACTTACAAACTTTTATTTCAATTAAAAATACATCCCCCAATATTATATAAGGTGTAAACACAGCACATTTCCTTCTATTTTTCTGTCTTATGCTGGAGCCTGAAGTAGCAACAAAAGGTTTTCAGCCACTTCCTGTACTGCTGTCTCACCTGAAAAAGAAAGTCATAAGGTCAGTGGAGGCAGCAAAATTTCCCATCTTACTTGTGTTACCTAACATTGATTTGGGGGCATCTGTAAGAGCGACTCTTTGTAAGAGGAATACAGAATGCATGTTAACAAACCTAGAAAATGAAATATATTAATAAATTCATTCATTGTCTGTAAGAGCTTATCCAGTTCAGGGTCATAGTGGGTCTGGAGCCTACTGGATACAAATCACTGGGTACTAATCACTTGGTACAAAGCAGGAACACACCCTGGCAGGGGCAAAATATATTGCAACTGATTATACTTATGACTAAATAAAAAAGAAAAATGACTGATTAATAGAAAGCACATCAGATGTGCTTATAGGTAATGTAGCAGCTCACCCAGTGGTGAATTTGAAACCCAAAATCTTTGTGTGAGAACTAATGCAAAAAGAGTGAGCTACCAACTGAGTTAGTGGGGAACAGGACCCAAGAGTTGAGAACCAAAACACAGAATACACAAATAACCCCTCTGAAAGCAAAGAGAGAGTGAGGAATTAATACAAAATTAATAAACAAAACAAAACAAAAAAAAAAAAAACAAAGTGGGGAAGAAAGGACAAGAAGGGCAGAGAATTTACATGATTATTTATTTCACAACATTTTGTTTTATATAGAATATAGGAAAAAAGAAGTAGTAGTAAAAAAATAGTAAATCCCACGGAGGGAAGCCAGAGGTACCCTGAGAGGAAAACTCAAAGGGAAGGGTTTGGCAAAGAATATCAGCTGGAGAGAGGACAAACCCAGAGAAAAAAATGAGGAGCTTCGACAGATTACAGGCAAGGCTTTCTGGAAGTAGAACCCCAAGACTGAACACTGAAAGTAGTGTTGGTTTCCCTTAATTAAGAGAGGCCCAGGTGGAGTTAATTGCCTCAAATTAAGTAGTAGTGGTTCTATGTCTCCCTATGGTGGCTGGGGGTGGCTTAGCAGACAGCCCTGCCCCGGCTAGATCTCATACACTTATGAATAACTCACACACACAAAAAATAATTAAAAAGGCTCCCAAAATTTGAATAAGAAGTGTGACTATTGGGACCAGAAAGAAATTTCCTGACCTCATAGTTGAGGGCGCAGTGGACCAGGAAGATGAAGGTGCCCTGCTGGGAGTTGAGAAACAGAAAGACAATGGCTAACACATTACTGCCATCTACAAAGAAACCCAGAATCCAGGGGCCCCCGAGGATGATGATCTGAATCAAGGTTTTAAAGACAAGAACCCTACAGCAAGAGAGAGAGAGAGAGAGAGAGAGAGAGAGAGAGAGAGAGAGAGAGAGAGAGAGAGAGAGAGAGAGAGAGAGAGAGAGAGTTGCATTTTGTAAGAGTTGTGTATCCAGGTAATGATGCAGGTGTCATGGAGTATGATTTTCTGGATATAAACAAGGCTAAACACACAGACTGGTAAATGAAATTTGAAATTGTGTGTTTTTTGTTTATTTTGTTTATTAAATTATCTGGACTTGTTCTTCAGTCAGTGTTTTACACAGGAATGTTTAAAGTGTCTGAATGTCAGAAAGTGGGGGGAAAATGTGCTGGTTGGTACCTCATTTGTTTGATCTGTGAGCGTTCACTGCTGAGTTTAGACAAGGCAGTTCTGAGGATGATGATGACGGTGATGAAGATAATGAAGTTCAGCTGTAAGTGTGGTGAACAAATAATAATATATAAAATATTCACTGAAACAGCCCTCTTAATTTTTACATAGTTACAGCAATGTACTCTTCTAATGTTAACAATCTACACAGCTGTGTGTCTGGGAGTCTCTGTCTCTGTCTGACTTCATAAAACATTATGTAATGAATATGTCAGTACTTACTGTAAGAATTAAACACACAGGACCAAGGAAGCTCCACACAAAGTCTCTGTCTGTCTTTATCCAGCATCTATGTTTACGTAAATATAATTTAGTGTACATGAACTTGGTATAGACTTTTTGTGTTAAAAATGTCTAGTTATGAATATAAAGTGATTTCTAATTAAACATCTAATGCCACTCACTGGTCACTGCCATATCCATCAGGATACAGCCCAACAGAAACGCCCACCACAACCAGAGGAATAACGTATCCAATCACAGTCAAGCATCTCCAGCCAAGCACCTCCTCCTGCTTTGATCTGATCTTCATGATGTTCTTCACAGAAATGAAGAGCATCACAGCTTCAATGAACATCCACACAAAAGCAGAGAGGAAGAGGAAGTGTAGAACACCTGCCATCACTGCACACCACGTCTGTGGAGAGAGAGAGAGAGAGAGAGAGAGAGAGAGAGAGAGAGGACAGACAATATTAGAATCAAAACATTATCTTTGATATTCTAGGTGATGTTATTTCACTGTTAACATTGTGGCATTCACTGAATTTCACTGCATGATTATCACCACAATTCATCCTCAGCTGATGATATAATGTAACAGAGTTTAAACTATTCTCACCTGATTGGCCCGGATGTACTGCAGTAATTTCTGTGTGAACAGGAAGAGGAGGTGAGCCAGAAACAGGCTGAGGCAGAGGTTTGTGAGAGGGGTGAGATTCCTTCTCAGGTTTTGACGACAAAGAGCAAAGGTCAACAGGGTTAAGTTTAGGAAGAACAGCCCCACTGCCACAGCCACTGTGTTCAACAGCTCCATGAGAGGGTCACTCTGTAAAGCAACAATCAATACTTTATTGTAATTGCTGGTAATATCTCATTATCTGCAGCATTCTTGTGCAGCAGGTAGTGTCTCAGTCACACAGCTCCTGGTGTGTGATTGTGAGTTTGGTGTGTTCTCCCTGTGTCCATGTGGGTTTCCTCCAGGGGCTTTGGTTTCATCTAATGCTTCAAAAACATATGCTGGTATGTGAATTTGCAGCTGAAAAGTGTCCATTGGTGTGAGTGAATGTGAGAGTGTGTGTCGTCCTGTGAAGGACTAGAATGAATCCCAATATCTGATCTGAATACCTGTTCAATTCTAAACACTATACAACAGAATACAATGGAAGTGTTAGGAGTCTTGTGCAAAACTTTGCTTAACCCAGGTCCTTTCCTGAATTCCTAACTCCTGCCTGGTCTAAGGATTTGAAGCTGTCAGGGTTAAAGTCTCTAAAGCTCAGACTGCCCTAAAACACAAGCACATTTTTAAATATATAGGTGTCTTACATTGTCGCCTGGGGGTGGGTTGATCTCCATGATGAGAGCGAAGGTTGAGAGGTGAACACAGGAGCACACACTGTAACTGCTGTTGGACTGGAGGAGTTCACAACCATCTATGATCCACTCAGTGTTATTCCAGTACACGCAGGACAGTGTACTATCAGAAGCAACGTCCTACAGCAGAAAGAAGAGGGGGGACTTTGAGAGTGTAATGTTAATAACATGCAGTTTCAAAAGTCAAGTCCAATACTATATTTGTTGCTATTCATATCAAAAGCTTGTTAGCTGTCATGAATGGAGCTCTAAATCTGTACTTAAACAAAATGGCATGAGAAACACTCACTGTAATGTGATGCAGGGTGAAGTTGACTGGTGTGCTGAGCTGTGTGTTGGGGGTTTTGGGCAGCGTGGCCGACACCACAGTGGACATCATGGTTTTCACTGTGTTGTTGGTTGGGTTGAAAAGGCTGGGTTTCAGCATGTTCTCCATGTTGCTGTAGCTCATGAAGGCCACAGCAGCTGATCCTGAAGAACATAAACAAAATGCTTAACTTTTACTATAATGATAATCATGTTATTTACATTTACAAAGCATGTTGTGTCCTGTTCAAACTGTAAAATTAATAAAAATGATACAAACTGATAAATGATAAAACAATGACATCATCATCTTCCTTTCACATGCCACATATTGCAAAGGAAATCTGGTAATGTTAAATTCAGATATTCCCATGTTCTGCAACAGCTACTCGTCTACTAGATGTCTGCAATCTAATGTTTACTTACTACACTGTGTTATATGATATCATGTAATGTTTTATTATTAAAGGTATTGAAAGAATATACCCTTCTATTGCTGCATAAATCTGAGCTAAAATGTCCTAGAAGTAAATAAAGGGAACCCAAATAATTACATGTGGACTGAAAAATTATACTTGGTTATTTATTACTGAGGAAAATTATCTAATGTTACAGAAAATGAGTGGTAAATGTACATGAATGTTTGCTCACAGTGTACATTGTGATCCCTGGTGTGCAGCAATAACTGCCGCTAAACATTTCTGGTAACTGTTAATCAGTCTGCACTCTGACATTCTTCTGTAAAAACAGCTTCAGCTCTCAGATATTTCTTCACATGAACTTCTCACTTCAGTTGCATCCACAACATTTCTACTGGATTAAGGTCTTGGACATTTAATAACATTAGATTTGTTCATGTTTAAACATTCTTTGGTAGAATGGTTCGATCCACACTCCAGGCTGTGTTCTGTCTATTGTCTGTCTTCTATCAGTTTCCTGTATGTCATATTTCCAGTGGTTTGTCCACATGATTTTTATCAAACTGCAGATGGGCAGCATTGTTCTTACTGGTGAGCAGTGGCTTTCTCAGTGCAGCCCTGCCATGCACACATTGCTCTTCGCTGTTCTCATCAATGTGAGAAAAGACTTAATTTGCTTAAAAATTACCCTGGGACTTTCTGGAACCTTCTGTACCTTGATACACCTTATTCTTGGAGTCATGGTTTTTCAATGATTACTTGCGATTTTACTGCACTGTAAATAGAGCCCTGTTATAAATAAAGCTCCCTCTCTTTTGGCTTACATGGTTTTTAATGACCTTTTGCTGAACTTGCTCTGGCCTTTCACTGTCAGCATAATCACAAAATAAGAAAATGTCATTTTTTGTTTGTACTCCACTCATCATTTTACTAATAGACAAAGAATTCAAGTAATCACACAATAAAAGCATAAACAGGCCACTACTATACCATTATTATTGTCTGAAATCTGGATAAGGTCAATGTCCATCTGGGTGTTTTTTACACTGAGCTGAGCTATTTCTGTCAAGTTGGCTTTTGGTCCGACTGTAAATGCTTGAATATCTGAGAGAAACAAATTATACAACATTCAGTCATGAATTATATCATAGTGCTGCAGTGTGTTTTCAGTGTTGGATCAAATAAATAGGATCCCTGTATGTATAGTTGCAAGTGTTTTCTTAGCCATGTATATTAACTGTTTAATGCTTGATCAGTTGCAATATAATATTCCTTTATATGTGTATATATGGACAAAATGATTACTGCTGCTTAAAATAAAATGTACTGAGATGGAAGCAGTGGCTGGGATCAAAAGATTTATTTCTGTAATCATTTACCTAAGCCATCCAGGGACATGTTAACAAAGTCAGTTGTATCTGTTGGCTTCACCAGTGTAGACACCAGTTTCTCAGTGGAATTCAGCACAGAGTTCCCATAAGTTGCAAGTTTTTGTGTATTTAGTGTTGAAACATTCAGAAGCTGCCCCTGGGCTTTAAGGACTACGCTCAAATACGATTTTACAACCTGAACAACAAGAAGAGAGAAATGTACAGTCATTAACTTAATATCCACTGAATATTAGAGACATTAGCTCATTTTTTTGTAAAAATAATCTACTTACTTGTGGAGGGAGAACTTCAGCAGTGATGTTCCCAATCTGGTTAAACACGTCTTCTCCGCAGCCTGAAGTAAAATTTGCCTAAAACACGGATTCGGTTAAGAGCATATGTTTTGTTAGATGTAATACTTGTGAAGGTCACTGTAGTAAGTTCAGGTATCTGGTATAACATTAATAATTAAACTGTTACAAACCTGGCATTCTGTAGATACTGTGATATTTGGCACTGGAAAAAAAATGGCAGGAGAAGGTATTTTAAAAGTATTTCACTGCTTAAACCAAAACGAGACAAGGAAACTGTCAAACTGGTAACGCCTATAAGGATATGCTCAGGGCCAGTTGTAGCCTGCTATATTAGGGTTAGTTGGTAGAAATAATAAGTGGGCAAACACCTCATTCTGTTATGACTCAACTCTAGAATGGGTCATAACACTCTCTCTGACCCTTACTCCTTCTCTCATTCTCTCTCTCTCTCTCTCATGCTGCTCACACATACACAAACACACACACACACACACACACACACACACACACACACACACACACACACACACACTCAAACAAAGCTCCTGTTTAGCTGTTTGAGACACCAACTGTGATAAAGTGTTAATTTTGTTCTGTTAAATTTTCTGTGTCTGATGCTACATTTTCACTCAGCAAATTAAGATATTTTAATTCACATATCAAAACCATACACTGAGATATTATAATAAACTAAACAATTATCACACTACATATTTATGTCCTCCAAAAAATTTCAAAGATGTTTTATCTTTGTGATTACCTTGTTTAATCAATACACATTAATTATTATTATTAATTTTGATTATTTTATTTTACATTTAAATATCCTCTATTAAAAGCTACAGAAGACACATAGTTAAACTGTACCTACAGTTTTCCATTATGTTTATTTACCACAGAATTATTTATTTAGTTATTTAAATAATATTCACATTAGTAAATGTGTATAAAACTGTAACGGTTGTTTACAGCAGTTTTAAAGCTCCTGTTTACATGTCGCCAATTAAATATTATAATAGTTTATTTCATATATCATTATTGTAAGTTTAAAAATGGAACAGTAAAATATAACATAGAGACTATACTTGCAGTTGTAAATATTTTTAAAAAATTAACTTAGCAAATGGGAAGGACATTCAAAAACAGCAGCATTTAGCTATAAGCAGTAACTGTGAACCTGATCATTATACACATCTACTCTGATGTAGTTTTGTGAACGTAAAGTATCCTTCAAAATTGGCAGTTCCTCATTTACACTAAGGGGATTATGATAATGAAGCTCCTGCTGAATCTGTAGTGAGAGATGTAGGTGCTCTGGTGTAATCTGTACGTTATTTGAAGGTTAAAATGTCTTTATGGAAACCTACCTGGAGTCGTGACCATTACTGTGCTAATGGATGCCACCGTCGTGGTGACAGAAGTGCCACTTTGCATATCTGAAGAAAAAAATCAAATCATGATAAGTACATTACTGCTGTTTCTGAATTTGAAAATAATCCACATATTCATTAGTGTACTTACCGTGAATGTTAATGAATAAACATACATTTTAATCTGAATGCTGATTTATTAATTCATCTACTGAAGTTCATTAATATTAAATATTGTGTCCCCTTTTTAAATCAGGTTTACTGTTTGATTAACCAAGTAGAAGACTTTTACAGACAGGAACAGTTGGTGGGGAATTTTTTACCTCGACTGGGGAGGTCATTAGGTGGTGGAAGGAATACTTTGAGGATACCAGCCGTTGTTTACCAGCCAAAAATAAAGTTTTATTTTCCCTAAAGGTTTTTGCATTTAACTCTCAACATAATAATTTGCAAATAAATATAATAAAGGAAACAGCAGTTTTACCTGCACAGTACGTTGGCATTGGGATTGATAAAGCTGGTTTGACGAGTCTGTAGACGGAGTAATTTCCTGGACAGGCTTTGACTTGGATTGGGTTTGATTTTAGTGAACCACACTGTGAGCCATCAGTCACATAGCCATAGGACCCATAGATTTCTCTGGTGACGATGCCGTCCTGTGGCAGGGGATGAGTTCCTCTGAGAAAAAGTGGTGTGTAACCTCCACAGGTCATGTATCTCGAACACCAGCGAGATTCAGCGATCTGAGCACTGCTTCCCTTAAGATACAGTCGATACCAGCCACTCCATTCAACAAGAGTGTCGTCATGTTCACTGTAGAGGTTGTAATAGAAGTAGACTGGTTTTCTCTGGTCGTCATGATGATTGTATCGGACGTAGACTGATCTCCAATAATTATCCAGAACAGTGTAGACACTGCAGGGGTCAGAGGTGGTGTTTGCTGTGGAAATAAATATTTCTGTTATAGGCCATAATTGAAAAAAAAAAAATGTATATATGAGAATATAAGGGTTTTTTTATGGCCACTTCAATAAACCTTATGAAGATATCTTAGAAATAATATCATCACACACACACTTTAATATATAATAAAATACTAGAAATATATAGCAGAAAGCTATATATTAATTTCATTTAATAATATGGAAAAAGTGGAAGTGAATACACAACATGGGTTTCTGTTTGTTGTACTCTGACTATACATACAGTGACTGAACACCAAGCTGTTGTAATGAATGGGACTCAACAAAGATCCATTTGCAGAAGGATTTTAACAAGGAGCAAAGCAAAATGGACTTAAAGAAAGATCAAAGAAATCAACAAAAGCAACAAGGCAAGATCCAAATTGTTTAAATAAAACAAACAAGAACTGGGTGACTGTGAGGAGTTGGTGTGTTCTCCCTGTGTAAGCGTGGGTTTCCTCTGGGTGCTCCGGTTTCCTCCCACGGTCCAAAAACACACGTTGGTAGGTGGACTGGAGACTCAAAAGTGTTCGTAGGTATGTGTGTGTGTGTGTGAATGTGTGAGTGTGCGTGTTGCTCTGTGAAGGACTGGTGCCCCCTCCAGGGTGCATTCCCACCTTGCTTCCAATGATTCCAGGTAGGCTCTGGACCCACCGCGACCCTGAACTGGATAAGCGGTTACATATAATGAATGAATGAATTAATAAAATAAATACCCCTTTATAATGAGAACTAAAAAGTTGAGTGTATCATTGGTGACTTACTGGTGTTTGTAGATGAGACAGTGCTGTTGGCGATGTTTGGAGCGATGGTGTTCACATCTGAGGAAGGAGAAAAACAAGATAATTAAATAATCTGCAATAACTGCTGTTTGAAAACACAGATCAAAGTTTAGAGAACACACACAGTACCTGCACAGTACGCTGCATTGCAGAGAGTTGTCTTGACAAACTCATAGACGTAATAGTTTCCTTGACAGGCTTTGACTCGAACTGGTGTGGATCTGTAAGAACAGCAGCTACTTCCTGAATTCCCACAGACCACACGAGTGACTATTCCATCTGTGATCTGAGGGTGTGTTCCATTCAACCACAGAGGGATATTAGTGCCACATCTGGATCTATTAACACAGCTCTCTGGCATACGGACACTCATCCCATAATACAGCAGCCGGTACCAGCCGTTCCAGGTGAAGTATTGATCACAGATGTAGAGTCCAGTCGCATTGGTGCCTCTCCAGGGTTGATCCAGAGGAGTGTAGTTGTTACATGGATCATAACTGGAAGTATTATAAATAACTGTCATAAATAAACATGAAAATATGAAGTGTTAAACAGGTGAGAGTAATAATACAATATATATATCATTTTTATTCAGACTTGATCATTTCAGTCTTCTACACACTACATACATTTGATGTCAAAACAAATATTGAGCTGTTTTATTACAGAACAAAGTATTTTTCTACATCTCCCAGAGTTCATCAGCAGTGTTTCAGTTTAACAGGCTGTGGATGTGCTCCCTGTTGGACGTTGTGCAGAATTTTTCCTGAATTTCATAATTCTCTGAATCATTTATCAGGCTCTGGCTACAACAAAATAACACTGATGCAGACAGATTTGGACCTGACACAGGAACCTGAAATGGCTCAGAGCCCTTCGGCTAGCATCATTAAATGAGTTCTTCTGCCATCTTCATTAAGAATAATTTCTAATTAACGTTGAATAAACACACATTACCTATCATTTTTAATCATATCATGGCAACAATAACAGTGAAAATATATTTAAAGCAGATACGTTTAACTTCAAATGTCAAGCTGCATCTGGACTGAAAAATATTTTTATTTGTTTATACAGATATCAGACACATACTTAGGGCCTGTTTAAGTAAAGAACACCAGAAAATCTGGGTGATTTGTTCTCCCTGTTCAGCTGAGAGAAACATATAGCTAAAGATCTGAGTCATATCAAAGCTAATCTAGCCACAGTGTGTCATAGTTTGGTGTAGTTATACAAGGCAGGTATGTGCCAAGATACAAATTTAGATGCAAGGAAAGAAAATAAACATCAGTTCAGTCTGCTCTGTAGTTAATTAATGTAGTTTTTATGTAACCCTCAACATAATGATTTTTAAAAATGATTTAATAAAATAAATATTATAAAGGCAACAGCAGTTTTACCTGCACAGTACGTTGGCATTGGGATTGATACAGTTGGTTTGACAAGTCTGTAGACCGAGTAATTTCCTGGACAGGCTTTGACTTGGATTGGGTTTGATTTTAGTGAACCACACTGTGAGCCATCAGTCACATAGCCATAGGACCCATAGATTTTTCTGGTGACGATGCCGTCCTGTGGCAGTGGATGAGTTCCTCCGAGAAAAAGTGGTGTGTAACCTCCACAGGTCATGTCACTCGAACACCAAGCAGATTCAGCGATCTGAGCACTGCTTCCCTGAACATACAGTCGATACCAGCCACTCCATTCAACAAGAGTGTCATCATAGCCACTGTAGTGGGTGTAATAGAAACTGCCTGGTTTTCTCCAGTCATCACTGAGAACAGTGTAGACACTGCAGGGGTCAGAAGTGTCTGCTACGAAAAAAAGTATTTCTGTGAAAAATATTTACCTCTACTCTGCCAACATAACACAACAGCTGTTCAAAAAGGAACACCATAAGACAAACGGATAGGTTTGCAAATATGAATTATTGTAAACAAACTGTCTAAAACTCCCTGCTGGACTGGGGAGCCTAACTCATGCATTGAACTGTGACACTTGCACATGCCGTGGCGAGTAGAACTGGTCCAATTGTGAATATAAAGATAATTGTCTGTTGGGTTGCTGCATGCATTAATGACAACGTGAGTGCAGTGTTGTTTCTTCAGGATCTTGTTGCATTTGCCCATGTTTATTCTAATAAAGTGTTGGTCATTTCATAAATGTATAAGTACACATTAGTCATAACCTACTGAAATGCTGGAAACCTCTGTATAAAGCGTTCACATAGAGAAGTTCATATTGTATTTCAGGATGTATGTTCTCATGTTGTTCGATTGTGGCTTCTGTAGAATTCCTCCAGGCACTGGACTTGTAGTAATGGTGCCAGCTAAATTACCACAGCATGTCTGCCATGTGTTCCCGTCATTGACCAGTCACATGACCATTGGACATATTTGATTAGCTGTCTGTACATATGCTCTACTTGTGGTCTCAGAGCACCATCTCACGGTAAAACATATAAAAATTTGAAATATCTAGTATTTTCCTACATTACATATTATTTCATGACAATTGTTTGTATTGCTGAATTACAGATTGCCATTACATGTTCTGTATTTCTTATTTTTACAGAAAAGCACCTATACACACTCGGATATATTTAGGCAAGTCTACAGTGCTCTTTATAAACCTGCTGAAATTGCAATCAGAATAAATATGTTATGCTTAAACTAGAGGTTGCAGCTAGTCTTTTACCAGAGTACATAGCCAGTTAGAGTGGGACCAGTGTCAGATACAGGTGTTCAACCCACAAACTGACGAAGAGTCTGATACTTTCAGTGCACAAACCTGGCCCCAATGTCAGGATTCTGCCAGTTGCATTCTGATTGACTGTCTGTTTAATGTTGTGTACTGGCTCTGGTACTGGTCCAAAGTGAATTATAAAAACTGCCTCAAATTGCTGGAGCAAAAATTACACACATTTTATTTTAATGACAATTTCCTGTTGTCACAATTTGTTTCTTTAAAATGCATTTCATTTTAGTTCATAAGGGTACTTTTATGATCAGCTGGTGTTGAGTTGGGAAGGATCTATTTGCTGAACAATTTAAACAAAGAGCAAAGACTACATCTTTGTTAAAAATTTGAGCAAAGGCATCAAAAGCAAAACTGTGGTTCTAAAATCAGCAGAACATATAGGGCAAGTTCAGTCAGAGTCATTTCACACTGAAGGTGAGAGTGGAGGAGTGTGTTATAATGAGGATGATAGGGGAAGGTGAAGTGCATGTGGTGTTCTAAAATTATACATCAATTTACACAGTCTTTATACAGAGAAAAGTGTTGCACATGTCATTAGTAACTTACTGGTGTTTGTGGATGAAACTGTGCTGTTGGAGATGTTTGGAGCGATGGTGTTCACATCTGAGGAAGAAAATATTAAATACTTTATAGAAAGATGTAATCCAAACATCTTAAAAACAACAAAAAAGCACAAACCCAAATGACAAGCACAGTACCTGCACAGTAAGCTCCACAAAAAGTAATTGGACTGACAAACTCATAGACGTAATAGTTTCCTGGGCAGGCTTTGACTTGAATTGACAGAGACCAGTAACAGCAGTAAGCTCCATTTGTCCCACAGACCCTACGAGTGACTATTTCATTTGTGATCTGAGGGTGAGTGCCATTCAGCCACAGAGAGGCATCAGTGCCACATCTGGATCTATCAACACAGATCTCTGGCATACGGACACTCATCCCGTTATACAACAGCCGGTACCAGCCACTCCAGTTGAAGAATTCATCACAGATGTAGAGTCCAGTCGAATTGGTGCCTCTCCAGGGTTGATCCAGAGAAGTGTAGTTGTTACAGGGATCAGCTGTTGGTGAAACTAAATATGCATGAATAAGCTACACTTTTTCTATACTAGTGCTTACACAATGTGAACTGCACAAAATAACTCGGTACCATTTTAAAATAAGACTACAATTATAAAGGTTTATAAATGGTTTAAAAAATCAGTTTGAAACCTAATTATAACCATGTAATAAACAAATAAATATAATTAATGATCATTTTAACAGTCTAATAGTGAAAGTGTCAGGTAATAAATGTTTCAAGGTAAGGAATGTGAATTTAGTCATTTCATATAGTTTTCATCAATGTCTAAAAAAGACAATCCATCAGTGAAATGTTGGTTGTTAAATGGTTAAACACATTAAAAAAACATCTGATGAAGCTGACAGGTTTAATGTTGACTGATGGAGGTCAGTATTTGGCAAGTTCTGAGGTTTAACAATGCAGATGGATGTGAGTTCTGGCAAACAACATGTCACTTATCTATCTATGTTTTATAAATGATAATTAATGATTTTTAATGTATTTCCAACCTAATTAATAACTTTTAATAACAGATTGTAAACCATTTATGAACCTTAATATTAGTACAGATCACTCTTAACAAACAATGAATTCCCTCTTTAACTGTGAACATAAACTTGTTTATTAGTTTGGTTTGCTTTAGGTCTCACTTACTTAAATCTGCAGCCATGCTGTTTGTGATGGTAGTTAGCAGGAGCAGGGTGACCCCTAGTGGAGAGATTTAAGAACTGCTGAGCAATGACTAATACAGCTGTGTTTAAAATACTCACAATATATTATTCCTTCATTTATTCATTGTCTGTAAGTATGGAGACAAAAAAGGGTCAAACATCTTTGTTTGTAAAACAATACTTACAAATGTAACAGAATTTGAGCAACTACATACATGTAATATTAAAATCCACAAATGTATTGGAATACACAAACTTAAAACAACAACAATTATTATTATTTAAATACACAAATGTGAAAAAAAAAACATTTGTAATAAATATAATTTTTAAATGTTTAGAAAAGAGTTGTTTTAATGTGTTGTTTTAAATTTGTGCATTCCAATACATTTGTGGATTTTAATATTACGTGTATGTAGTTGCTCAAATTCTGTTACATTTGTGAGTATTGTTTTACAAACAAACATGTTTGACCCTTTTTTGACATATTTAAGTGCTTATACAGTTCAGGGTCACTGTGGGTCTGGATCCTACCCAGAATGACTGGGCACAAGGCAGGGACACATCTTGGATGGGGTGTCAGTCTTTCACAGACACACACTCACACATTCACACACACATGGGTAAATGAGTTTGAGTCACACTTAGATACAGTTAGATTTCAGACTTCACTTTAACTCATTCCTTGCTCGACTCTTTATCAAATACAAAATGAAAAATAAATCTTCTATCATCATCCCAGCAACGTGTGATATAGACAGCTCTCTCTCGCTCTTTCTCTCACTCTCTCTGTATTGAAGGAGGAAATACACAATAATTTGGAACACAAACCCTTTTAATGTGATGCATCAAATTATGAGTGTGATATGGGTGAGGGGAGTTAAATGTAAACAGACTAACCATCTGTTGATTTTATTTTCTACATTATGTCTGACCATTAGCTTGACAAATGCTTTTGGGGAGTCTTTGGCTTCATCATGAGATGACTTTACGAGTTAGTTATCAGGGGCTCCTGACTAATTTAAAAGAGCTATGTTGGTCTATTGATGGTCTGATGGTCATAAACCGTGCATACAGACCTCTTAGTGTAGGGATCATCTCCTGCACATCACCGTGTAAACGACCATCGGGTCTCCAAAACAGACTATGTGGGGGTAGTTTTATAGCCATCCTTACAGCCCAAGCTAAGGAACACAGGAGCCCTGTGTTTAGGAAATGGAGGGCCAAAGAAGAATCCTAGATTCCTTAATCAAACAATTTGAATATTCCATAATCTTGAAGATGGCCAGCATCCTTGTCCTTCCTCCGCTACTACATACATGTTGACTTCTCTCTGACTCCAGCCTAAAGACTCTTAACTTGACTCTGACTCCAGCCTAAAGACTCATAAATTGACTCTGACTCCAGCCTAAAGAAACATGAATTCACATTGACTCTAGTGTAAAAAGACTTGTGACTTCACATTGACTCTGGCCTAAAGACTTGTGATTTGACGCTGACTCTAGCCTTAAGACTGGTGAATTCATTTTGACTCTACATTAAAGACTCGTCATTTCACTCTGACTAAAAGTAAAATCTAAGCACGTAGAAAATAATGACTTTTAAATAGTTGTCCACTCAAGTGACCACCATGCATGAAAGGGCTAGCCTAAAGACTTGTGAATGTACTCTGACTCTAGCCTAAAAATTCACATGGATTCTAGCCTAAAGACTTGTGACTTCACTCTGACTCCAATCAGGACTCATGACTTGATTCTGACTCCGGTTTAAAGACTGAAGACTTCACTCTGACTTCAGTCTAGTTTCTTGTGACCTCACTCTGACTCTAACCTAAAGACTCTTGACTTGACTTTTATTTTGTGATATTTGAATAATCTCTTGAATATGAAGTAACAAAGTTGTAAATACAAACAACTCCACACACTTATATTCCTCTCACTTGAACAATGAATGTTCACTTCCATCTACTCTATAGGTGTATGGGGTAAGAATGTCGGGTAACACTTTACAATACGGGTGCACAAATAAGCATATATTAATACATCATGAATGATCTCCTCATAGTATATTAATACATACAT
The DNA here is from genome assembly GCF_029633855.1 of Hoplias malabaricus. NCBI lineage: Eukaryota > Metazoa > Chordata > Actinopteri > Characiformes > Erythrinidae > Hoplias > Hoplias malabaricus. The sequence continues at coordinate 61,095,654 of NC_089801.1, read as the reverse complement.
TAATGCTTAATATATCAGGAACTAACAAAGGATATACATTAATGACCATATTACTCATACATAAATTGCCATTAGCAAGGGTAAATATTAAGTATCAACATCTTGTTAATTCAATCTCTTAATTAACACTATGACTTGCCTTATTAATTAACACCCTTTACATATTGGATCTATTTGGATACTGTGTGTTACATATCTTTGTGCACTACCCACAGTTCATAATTTCAGCAGAGTTCTGCCAAACCAAAGAAGCAGACTTCACACTGTAGAAGCATTTAACTCCATGACCCTGTTTAGATATGAGGTAAATTGTGGACATTTTAAAAATAACATCTTTGTAAAAATTACACATCACTGACAACTTCAGCACCTGATTTTATTTTCTCCAGTGAGACTCTAGTTTGTGAAAAACAGTACAATTAAAATTATAATGACAGTGTCAAAAATAAATAAAAACAAATATGAACCAGGTGAAAAATCAGTGACCATGTCCATAAGAAGACTTCATACTATTCATTGATTGATACCGACATAAATGAGAAAATTAGCTATTTCCAATCAGAAATATTCACAACATAAATAAAAATATTAATTACTGTAAAGGATTTTCTTAAATTTTTCAAAACCAAATGATCAGAAGAGTACTCACATGTCCAAAGATTCATTATATTTCTATTCATTTTCAACTATCATTTGAGGAACGGGAGATAGTCGTATCTTCATGCAGTAAGTTTATTATTTGCCTCCAGGCTGTTACAGGTTTCATTAAATGTCATTTATTTGCATTATATTCTTCCTCTGGATGCTGGGGATTTTACATTTAACTGACAACCAATCCTCTGCATCATAAACAAATGACATGGTTTGGAAAATGTTCTGCTGGTTTGATGCACCCTCTCTGTAGAGAACACTGTTCTGTTCTGTGATGTCAAATCATCAGGAAATTCAACAGTCACAGCATGAGCGCTGAGTCCAGCCACAGACTCCAACCACATTAAAAAGCTTCCCTATGGACAGAACAACTCCTGATTATATGGAATATGATTTACAGTCTCCCCAAGCCACAGTGTACCTGAATTATTATTGAACTTTAGACATGCTGTCACTTTAAATCACTAACTTTAACATGCTCTAAAAACAGAAACATTAATGCTGTATTTAAAATTGATTCCTGTAGAGAGGGGTGTCCATTCATTCATTCAATTACTGTAACCACTTAATCAGTTTCATGGTCACAGTGGGTTTGGAGCCTACACAGAATCACACCTTGGGCAGATCACCAGTCAACACAGGAAAACACACTCACCCTGTCATTCACTCCCACCACCTATATTTCATTAATTCATTCATTTTTTGAAACCACTTATCCAGTTCACTCACACCTATGGACACATTTTGAGTCACCAATCTACCTACAAACATTCATGGTTGCTGGGCCATGAATGGAAACAAGAGAACAGGAGGAAACCCATGCAGACACAGGAAGAACACAAACTTCTCACAGACAGTCACCCGAAGCAGGACTTGAACCCACAACCTCCAGGTCTCTGGAGCTGTGTGACTGCGACACTACCTGCTGCACCAACGTGCTGACCCTATCAACATTAGTGTATAGTAAATCAACATATCAGCGTGTAATTTTGAAGCCCAGATCATCCAGAGGAAACCCACCCAGACACAGGGAGATCACACCAGCCTCCACCAGCCAGTGAGTAACTGAGGAATACAAATTATAACCATCAGTCATAAACTATATCCTATTGCTTCACTGCATCTGTGTTTAAAATGTTGGATCAAATCAATATGATCCCTGTATGTATTGATCCAGGTGTTTTTTTTAGCAACAAATATTGATCATACTTAATCAGAATAAAGGTTTCCCTTATAATTGTACATTTGGACATACTAGATCTTGCTGCTTAAAGTAAAAAAATGCACTGAGGAGAAAGGAGTGGGTGGAATTAAAACATTTCTTAGGTAAATACCTAAGTCATCCAGGGAGATGTTAACAGAGTATGTTGTATCTGTTGGCTTCACCAGTGTAGAGACCAGTTTCTCAGTGATATTAACCACAGTGTTCACATAAGTTGTAAGTGCTTCTGAATTTAATGCTTCAACTTTCAGAAGCTGCCCCTGGGTTGTAAGGACTATGCCCAAAAATGTTGATACAACCTAATCAATAACCATTGTCACACCCTGGCCCTTTCTTGTTGTTTTCTCCTGCCATGTGGCTCTGTCTGTCTGTCATTGTCCATTTCTCCGCCTTTGTCCCGCCTATGTTCCGCCTTCTTTTCCCTCGTTATCTGTGTCAGGTGTGTCTAGTTTGTTCTGGTATTTAAGTCCCCTTCCCTCACTTCCTGGTTGGCGTTCATTTGTTCATTGTTCTTTGTTCTTCGTTGGGTCGTGCATGTTCTCTGTATTCGTCTTCATATTGTTTGTTTTGTTTCTCCTGCTCGTTCCTCTTGCTCGTTTCATGTCCCATTCATATAGTCTTGTTTTTTCCCCGCTTCATGTTTGCTCTCCAGTTCGTTTGTGTTTGTTTTGTTAACTTGTTGTAAATAAAGTCTGTGTTGTAGCGAGTGTGTCCGCCCTCAGTCAGTCCGCTCCGTGTCCCCGTGAAAACCATAGAGAAATGTACAATCATTAACTTAATTTCTGAACATTAGACACATTAATTCACCTTCTTGTACTTAACAGGCACTTTCCTGTGGTGGGAGCACTTGAGCAGCGATGTTCCCAATCTGCTTAAAAAGGTAATTTCCACAGTTTGTAGTGAAATTTCCCTGAAATAAAAATCAGTTATAAGCATCTCTTTTGTGGTGTGATCATTAATCCTCATGGTCATTGTAGGCCATTCAGGTATCTGTTATTGCATGTAATTAAATTGTTACAAACCTGGCATTCTGTAGATAGTGTGATATTGCGCACTGAAAGTAATGGCCAAGTAACAGAATGTACTTTAAGAATTTTACTATATAAGCCAAAATGAGACAAGCAAACAGTGTCTTTGATGCAAAGTGATGGATAGCACCTCTTTAAAATGCAGTCCCTTAATGCATTTGAATGAGTTGACATGACTCTTCCATGAGTTATTTTGCATCCAATAACAATGTATTATGCAATTTTCTCATGCGACAGTAAAGTATTACACCCAAAACATGCTTATACATGCCATATCTAGAGTTGTTATATTATGCTTAGGTTTAGGAGTAAGGTCAGTGATAGGCATTCAATGTATTTTAGTGGCATCTGCATTTCAGGCTTTACTGGCACAAATACATAGCAAAGACACATTGGTGCACTAACGTGTAAATTACACTTGTTTATCTCATGTCACTGCAGAGTGCACTAAGAGTCTGAAACTGTAAAACAACAGACCATTAAACCATTTGAGGTTTAAATGGTTCATCTAAATAATATTGTGTACTTGCAGTAAGTTGCATAAAACCAGTTAAAAGTCAGTAAAAATTTTCCAAACTCAAGTCCTTCATAGCATTCTTTATATATCCATATGAACCCCATATGACTGTTTGTGAAATATTAAAGTGTAAATACACAACCTAGTTTTAGGCAACTTTATAAAATGCCAGCAACTTTCTTTAATTTACATAACAATAGAGATATTATGATAAAGTGCTAGTTAATAAACATCATGGGCTACACACGGCCAGAGTCTCTAGGGGGAGTCTGGTGACTTTCGCCATTTAAAGTGATACAGACAAGAACCAATCCCAAGTCTGCTATTTTGGCATGACCTGTAGGAGTCGTCTTTATGATTCATGTAAGACCAGTAAAATTGTAATGGAAATTGAGTTATTACTCAGCCAAAGGAGAGACTCTTGTTGGCCACAATGAGAAACACAGGCAGAGTACCTTTGTACTTTTGGGCTTTTTACAATAATATTAAAATTAAATTACTTGAAATTAAAGTTATAAAATCATATATCCTTTTAAAAACAATGTTTTAAGCCAGAACTGTTTTGAACATTAGTCATTACTAACTTACTGGTGTTTGTAGATGGCACAGTGATGTCAGCAGTGTTTGGAGTGATGGTGTTCACATCTGTGAAAGGAAAGTATTAAACATGTTAAACAAAGTTGGGAATTCAAACATCTTTAAACACTGCTGCTGGGAAACACAAAACAAAAGAACAAATACAGTACCTGCACAGTAAGCTGCATTGCAGGTACTTGTAATGACAAACTCATAGATGAAGTGGGCAAGCAAACAGAAATAATGTTAAATTTTACTGGACTAAAAAGCCTCGGCATCCTTCTAAAAATCTCTGACCAGAGGAAATACTAGTGATGTATTTGAAATATGGAAACAACTTAGAGCCAAGCAGGACTATAATGCAGGTACCCAGCTGGCTAATTTTCTCCTGAACATGTAAGCAAATAAATTCTGAAAAACTATAAAAGTATAGAAGATAGAAAATTCCTTAGTGTGTTTTAAATTTAGAAAGTGAGGAATTACTGCAGTATTAAAAGGTGTAAACTCTGTGGTTTCTGTGTTTGAAACAAAGAATTTTTTTTTGTTTTAGTGATTGGAACAAAATTGTTTCAATCACTAAAATCAGCCTCACATAGTTGCCTAATTAAGGTGGAACAGAAAATTGAGGTTCTAATTCTAATAAATTGAACAAAAAATCTAATTGCAGTATTTCTGAATAAGAAGCCTCCTAAAATGTGGAAGGGAACAAATCAATAAGGAAGATAACATCAGATTGTTTTAGTGAAAAACTGTGTGAAACACTTTAGTGAAAGGTCCAAAATTCTCGAACTTGTCTTCCACTCATTAGTGTAGAGTCAGTTTTCCTGAACCTGGCAACCTGTGTGAGCTTTGCGTCGGGTAGACAGTGTATATATATTAGGGGTGGGACTTTAACGCGTTAATTTCGATTAAATAATTCCGGGTAAAATAACGAAATAAAAAATTTAACGCATTTTAATCGCACTTTGCACCATGGAAAGTTTCTCCAGAGTTCCAGGCAAACAAATTATAACGACGCACAATGTGATGTAGTGAGCACAAGGCTCTTTTTGGGGAGCTGGCTCTTTCGACTCCTAAATGGCTCTTTGTTTTACCACTTATTTCCACTGGCACAGAACAATATTACCTACATTTTACATGACTATATGGACAAAATATTATTGTTCAATACTAAAAATAATACATAGTGTTGCAATGGCTAATTGTATTTATGGCCATTGTAATAACTCACTGATTGCACTCACACATTCAATTGTATAAATAACTGGATTTTTATTTAAACACCTTAATAAAAAAAAATCACTTGTAAACTCTGAAATATAGCCAATGGAACCCAAAAGCCCGCAACCCTAAATTGGATAAGCGGTTACAGATAATGGATGGATGGATGGATGGATGGAACCCAAAAGGTAGGTATTACAAAATAGCTTATTAAATTAAATAATCATCCATTTCTGGGTGATAAAATAAACAAATACTCTGCAAAATGCCAAACAGCAGCATTCAACGGTAGTGATTAAAACAACCACAACTGTCAACAAACATTTAACTGATTTAACATTTTCTTCAACTATTTTTTAGAAGGCAGATTGGCATTCGGGAAAACCAAGTGTGAGAAAGAGGTGACCATTAAGTGTCTCAGCTTGGAGGGGTTGATCCGGTTTCTTCTCTCTGTTATGCCACCCACCCCTCCCCTCGTTTTCCGCAGGGGATGCGTTCCAAGACCACCCACGAAAAACAAATTTCCACGAAGTAGAGGAAAGATATTTCTTTATGTATTTAACGAGTATTTGGACATTTAAAACCCTCCCTGTACTGTTAACAACCCATCCTTTGCATTAAACAGTCGTTCTATAATGTTTTCAGCTGGAACTACATGTGATATCCTACCAGTTTCTTTAATAGAGTAATTCCTAAGCTGTGATTTAGCGTCAGTAAATTTCACTTGGATGTGGAAGAATTCTCACTTATCCAGTTCAGGGTCGCGGTGGGTCCAGAGCCTACCTGGAATCATTGGGCGCAGGGCAGGAATACACCCTGGAGGGGGCGCCAGTTCTTCACAGGGCAACACACACAGACACACACACACACATTCACTCACTCACACACTCACACCTGCGGACACTTTTGAGTCGCCAATCCACCTACCAACGTGTGAAGTCAGAAAGAGTGATAGAAGTGAGTCTCCAAACACAAGCAGCTACAAAAAACCCACCAGAAATAGAAGCTCGATTTGTCGCTAGTCGTTTTTAACAAAGAAAATGCTGCCAAGAGAACTTAGAAAGTAAGAAAGCTCCCACGGATTGTTACACCAAAGGATCGCTGATTCGCTCATTTCGCTGTCAATCAAAAAGAGATTCAGCCTCAGACAGATCATCCAATCATCATGCAGAAGCTGAGCGTCCGGGCCAGCCGAGGCCAGCCCACTGCCCCATAGACCCCCAGAGACGCTGAGCGTCCGATGGGCGGGGCAAAGCCCAGCATTTATCCAATGACTCGTCTCGTTTCCCTGCACTTCGCTGCTTCGCTATTGAACTCTGTTTAAAGCACCGCGAAGGGAATGATTGAGAGGAAAGCCGCGTCTTTACCAGTGATAAGAAGCTGAATTTGAACAAAAGTTGACCGCGTTTGTAGTGCACATTTATTCAATGACATGTACACACAACAGAATATATTTGATCACTTCTTTTTTGACATTTTAGGCGAAGCATCGCCACTGCTATGTATGTGTGTGTGTGTGTGTGCAAAATACAATAAATAAATAGATAAATATTAAATAAATAAAAAGTTCAGAAGAGCAAGATCCAAAATCAGAGTTCAATAAAACACACAGACACAGCAGACACACTCAATAACCAGCCACATAGGAACTGACCACACTTCACACTGAAGGTGATAGTGTAGGAGTCTGTTATGGTGAGGCTGACTGGGGAAAGAAGTGCAGGGGGTTTGCCTCTAAGGATGCCATGGAAACCAGTTATTAATGGTTAATAATGGTTATAATATCACATGATCCTTTACAAAGATTTTTAAACATGGAAATCGTTATAACGAGAACTACAATGTAGACAGTGTCATTGGAAACCTACCAGTGTTTGTAAATGAAACTGTGCTGTTGTCAGTGTTTGGAGCAGTGGTGTTCACATCTGAGAAAGGGAAATATTAAACATATAAAACAAACGGAAACATTCAAAAATCTTTAAAGGCTGCTGATTGAAAACACAGTACCTGCACAGTAAGCTACATTACAGATTGACACACTTATAGACGTAATACTTTCCTGGGCAATTGAATTGTGAGTCCAGTTCAGTTTCCTTGAATTGACACAGACCAGTAACAGCAGTTACATAAATATGTACAGAATAAATGACAAAAGCTGACCCAACACCTGCTCCGCTGTATAAAATTAATCTGATTGTTTGCTGCTGTTTCTTGACTAAATCCTTTTCTCTGATTTGATATTCGGTAATGGATTAATCAAATGCATGTACAGTAAGTATTCACTCTTTATCTGTGAATATAAAATTGCTTTAATCACTTACTTTTATTCCTCAGGGTAGTCTTAAGCTTTACTGATTTAAATTTACAGTGCTGATGTTTGTCATGGGAGTCAGCAGGAGCAGAAGGACCCCTGGCTGAAAGATTAAAGAACTGCTGAGTAATCACAAATACAGCTCTGAATAGACAATGAAACTCTTATTCCAGAAATATATAATACAGAACGGTCCTGTGAACCTTAATTTACCATGTCCCACTGACCTTCACATTTAATCAGTCATATGGTGTGTTTGAGAATTATAATGGAACCATGTTTAGCTTGACCATCCAACAATTAAAACAATCAATCAGGGTTCATCACACTAGCCTTAACTGTCCTTTGACACTAAAGAAAACATTTGAAAACTCTCTTTATCAGGAGTCTCGGGTACTTCACTAATTATTCTAATTATATACTAATTATGTTTAATTGGTGGATTGATATTTACACATTTGTCAAGAATTTTGAGACTAATCTCTCTCTATAGCCCTTCAGGGCCACTGTACTAAAGATAGTAACATCACACATTCTAATGACAAAGGTCAAAATTGTGCGTGTGAGAACCAAGACCATAACCATCAAGGATTTTATGTAATTGCTGATAGACAAAGGCATCAATATGAAGAAACCCAGCTATTTCCACTCATAAATCTTGTAGTATTGCATTGTATTCTGCTGGAAGCTCGGGATGTTATCTTTAACAGGCAACCATCCGGTGCACCATAAACAAAAAATGTGGTTTTGAAAATATACATTTACTGCTGGTTTGACACACATTTATTCAGAGGACATAGTTCTGTGATGAATGATTACCTCTCTAATCATTAATTGAGAATAAATTCAGGCTGTACTATAACAAAAATTCTGAAGAGTAATTTCTTTCTTTCCAGTATTAAATGTCTATTGAGGACTAGAATATCATAGACATGTGAACATATGCCACATGTGTATTCATTTAATCACATGCATATTAAACATAAAAAAATCACTACATAGCAGTAAAACAGACTAATATATATTAAAAATATCTTAAATATTTGAAAAATTATTAGAAATACATACAGCCTTATGCAAAATTAATTACCCCTGGATCAGTAACATATTTAATTACATTTCTAGATGAAAATAGGTGACAGATCTGCTACAGAGAACATCCTTTTTTATAAACAGTTATTCTTTACCTAATAATAAATATAATTTACATGTTTTTTTTTTTTCAAGAGGTTAAACATAAATTCGTTCGTTCATTCATTTTCAGTAACAGTTTAAACAGGTTCAGGGTCAGAGGGTCTGGAACCTACCCCAAATCACTGGACAGGGCACCAGTCCATCACAGGACTTGACACAGTCACCCAGTCACTCACACTTATGGACACTTTTGAATAGCTGGAAACTGCAGTACCTAGAGTGAAGAATCCAGAGGGGGAACAAACCAACCTCCTCACAGACAGTCATCTGTGGCAGGGATTGAACCCACAACCCCAGAACTCTGGAGCTGTGTGACCATATATTGGTATGTAAAGACACATTATTTTTCAGTTTATATCCAGCATATTGTGTTGATATTCTAATGTGCAGAAATGTATCATATGCCATTTTCTATGAGCCAATGATTTACATTTTGTTCCATAAACAAATTATTTCAGAAGGCGTGAGGCACTTCCTTCTGTGATAAAGCATAAATAAACATATGTAAAAAAAATATATATAGATCCTCCACTTTTCCACAGGGAACATAGTTCCTACCACAAGGATCAAATCCCACAGCAGTTCTTCCCCTTTCTAAACATAATTCCACAGCACATCCAGCGCTGTGATGGGACAGGCGGGGCAATTCTAATATCTCTGCACAGTACATCAGAAGTAGACGTAATGAACCACTGAAAATAATCAGAGTATAGCATGCACTCCACTCCTGTGTTTGCAGTATTGAGTGGGAAATGTACCCAGAGACAGCGAAGACGACATTGATCTCCTGGTTCTCTGCTTTACACTGACCTTCATTATTAAATCTTGCTTGCCAACAAAAAGACAGAAATTTTACTTTAATTCCACTCCTTTTCTGAAGGGAGAGAAATGGTACACTGGAAAACATTAACAACAGGAAACAAGAAAACTAACATAACATATTGTTACATTACCACAAGTGGGAAACTAGAACAGACCACTACTAAATTTTAATCAACCTATATTAAACCCTTAAAAGTTCATAAATCAAAAGGAAGCAAGGCAATGAGCAGCAGTTCGGGCTTGGTGTGTAGCAAGACATAGAGGCCAAGGCAGACACCCTTCTAAATTGTGGTGAGCATCCAATACCAGACATAGGACATAAGATAAGACATACCAAACGTAAGATTCAAGCAAGTCGAGTCGAATCATACAAAACTATGATGTTCTAACTCCAGTTTCCAATTGAAATCAATTAGAAGGAAATGATAATGAAAAGATGAATTTTCAACATTTTCAAAATTTACTGCAATTCTTCTTGGCCTTTTAACGTTTCGAAGGTGCTTTTCATATGTCACTGTATTACTTAATTACTTAATTATTCAATTCATTTTGATAAGCTCCATGTTTGCAAGTCATTAAATAATATGTAGTGTCTTTACCTGTCCAATTTTAGCTTGGACAAGTAGGCCATCTTCACATATTATACAGCATAATTAGTTAGAATTTATTATTATTAATGAATTATGCTCTTTGACCCGCCATAGGTTCTTGACTCTGAAATTGAATCAGAGCTAGAAGCAATAATTCTGTACAAGAAAGGTGCACACACAAATAACCAAGGATTGTTTTTTTCACACAACTGGTTTATTAATAATAATATGTAATAATGAATATTGATTATAATTCATATAATTAAATGGATTACATATAATTGAATGGATACATGAGGGAACAGGGAGATTAATATATGAGGGAATTTCTCTATGATAATTATTTAAATTCTAGAAAGGCTATGTTTATCCCAGCAAGCATTCAGCACCAACCTCCTGAGTAATGAAAGAAATGAAACCATGTGACCTTACTTATCCTGAGAGATGCTGGAGGCTGGAGATAGCTGGGATCACGTCGCTGACGTGCTGTGCTTTCCGGCGCGTTTTTTCCGCTGTGGGCCTTATAGCGTTGCACTTGCAGGCGTTCCTTTTCTCTTCCTTTTCAGACACAGCGACCCCTCTGTCGTGGGGACCCTTCTGTTCTCTGTGGGGATTCTCTGTCATCGCTGATCTGCCACCTTGTGGGAGACACGTCCCTGCCGGTCTGTCCTGGCAGGTTTCTCCTTATCTCAGAAGGTCATTCTGAGGGTGCGTGTGGCTGTCTCCTTCGTTGCTGGTCCAGAAGTTTTGTTGTCCTTTTGAGGGTCAGATGTCTAAGGTTTCCTTCATGCTCTGGGTGTGGCATTGAATTTTTGCTAGAGTTAAAATATAGCTTTTCTTAATCTATAGTTTTCTACAAGAGATAAAATTAAACTAGAACTTCTGTTCTATCTGGACCACACTTGAGGGGCCCAAGACTGTTTAAGAAAGCCATGAGTCTGACGCCTGCAGAGTCATTTCAAAACCCGAGTCATTTCTCCCTGTAAGCCTTGAAAAAGGCTTAAAAGAGAGTAAAATGTGAATTAAAGAGAGCCAAGGAGAAAACCAAGAAGACAAGAAGAGAAGCGTGTGTCATTTGGTGCCACTGGGTTTTAACCAGAGTTTAGAAAATCCACCTTGAATACCAATTGGTTGTCAGAGAGTGAGAATTGAATAGGATTGGAGCCTCTCTTGCTCCTGATTGGCTGCTTCCTGTACCTTGGTAGTGACATCACATAAAATGTACGACCCTTGACAAGACAAAGACTTGAAGACCATCCCTTTTTGAATAAATGTCCCAGGATTCTGACTCATACTTTGCAATATAAAAGATTATATGTTAACACAAAAAAATATCATTAAGACAACCATGTTTCATAATTATTAACCAACTACACACATAATATGTGGCTACATTGGTTCTACATGAATTCATATAAAACAAAAATGACTTTAAACACATGTAAATTAATCCCACCCATTTTGATTGTCCAAATGGAATTCATTTCAAACAGTTGTGCTTCATTAAGTCGTTCTTCATTAAGCAGTTTTATACAGAGCATAAACTGATCCTCGGGAGTCTCTCCCAAAAGATTCTTATCTTGACTCTGCGTGACCTTGGGTCATAAAAAGGTCCCTGGAGAGTGGTTTACGAGCCTGCTCTGTGTTATCTGAAATTCCCATCTGGGCTTGTGTGGCTTGCAGATGTCTCTGAAAACTAGCGAAACATTGGGTATTTAAAATCACATCTCAGAAAGTCAAATTTCTTATTAGAAATTAATACACATTCATCATATCACACTACAAAAGGGTCTAATATACTCTCTGAGGCAGTCAGAAAGAAGGTTGTAGGTGCAGATGAGTCTGGGAAGGGATTAAAAGAGATCTCAGAACAATCAGAAAACTGCCGTTCCACAGTCTGCAAAATTTAGCAGTGAAACAAATACAATCCCCCAGGGTCAACTCTGAATTCAAATTTTTAGTGAACAACATGGGTCACATCTGTTGAATATGGACCAGAGTGCACCATTAGTAAATGGATGTGACTTTACCAGCAGATATTGCTAAAATTAATCAGCAAAACAGGACCAGGCTGCTACTGCAAAATCCCTGTGTAAGTTCATGTGTAAAGACCCACTCTCATTCTTTGTTGTTTCATGCACATTCACATTGTCACATACTGGTGTCAACAGGGGTGAGGCAGAAAAAAACAATTGTTCCAATTCATTTTTTTAAAGTAGTACCTCTTGTTTCTTTTGATTTACAGTGACGCAATATGCAACTTTATAACTCTGCACAACTGTACATTAGTGTTGTGGAATTTTTTGCTTTTCAGCATTAAAACCATAAAATGTAGCATGTACCCCAAAGATAAAGCAAACAGGACCCAGAAAACTCCACAGAAAGACGTTAGTAGCCTTAAGCCAGCATCTGTGAAGATATAAATATGTACATGTTATTAACAGTGACATATGAGCAGAATGGTAAGTTTAGCTTTTAGGTTGTATTGTGTTTTCTTATCTACCAAGACTGAGGCAGGGACTAGATGGTGGGTAAGAGTCTTTGCAGTAGGTAATCTGGGGGCTACTTTCACACAGCAGGTAAAAGTGGCCCAAATAAGATCTGTTTTGTCATATGTGACACAAATGTGTCTTTTGTATGGCTGTGTGAACAGCAAAAATCACACTGAGTCTGACTTTTTCCAAATCAGCCACTTTCATTTAATATTTCTCATTTACGACAAGATAAAACACATGGACATTTGTATAAATGTATTTTTTTTTAAACAAACAAGAGAAAATTTCTTATTTTAAGTCAATTTCATATTGTTCAAGTTGGTATGAAGCTGCATAATATGGATCATGGATGTATTAAACTCATGTTGGCGCTCCTCTATTTCTGGGGATGACGTGTTAGTCAGCAACCTGGGAAATTTGTACTTAGACTGAAAAAAATATCATTCATGTTTTAATCTTCTTTACAGTCTTTAATTAATACTGTTTTTAACACAGCACTCATATGAAATAAAGAAAAGGGAGTTTTTTTGATACAGTGCTCCACCATCCGGTTTCATTCCTTCATTTCAAAACAAAAGTGCTTTGTATGCTCAGACAGACATTTCCTTCTGGTCAGCACCTGAAGCATCATGCGAAGTGCATGCGGGTCAGTTCAGGAGTGTGATCTGTTCAGACTGTCAGAATATCAGATATAGTTCAATTATATATAGAGAGTGTGAACAGCAGAACAAAAAATCTGATTTAGTCACAAAATCATTTTTGTGACACTTTAACCTGCTGTGTGAATGTAGCCTAAGATGATTCCACAGGGACATAGTTGACTGTTCTTCACTACAGTCATGTAGTGTATGTTCTCACTGCAATGTTAGAAGTGACTGGGCCTGTGCTAGGAATTCTTTCACCATGGTGGTGGAGTTGACTTGGCCTTTACTGTTAATGTTATCTCTACAGTGACACCACACATTTTGCTAGGGACTTTCTAACTGTAGTGGTGGAGTTGACTTGGCTTGTCCTCTAAACTTTCTCTGTATAAGATACTGGAGTTACTTGTGCCTGAGCTGAGAATTTTTGGCTGTAAATTCGGGAAATCTGTGTTGTGGTTTTGCAAATGTAATGAAATTGAATTGCCCACTACCCACATTCACTTGTCACTGGCGTATCTTTTAGGAAACACTCCTGCAGAAGTGCCCACCACAACCAGAGGAATAACATATCCAATGATCATCAGATATTTCCAGTTTAACACCTCCTCCTGTTTGGAACTGATCTTTGTGAGGTTCTTTACACAGATGAAGAGCAGCAGAGTTTCAATAAACATCCACATAAAAACAGAGAGGAAAAGGAACTAAAGAACACCGGCAATCACTGCACACCATGTCTAGAGAGCAAGAGAGAGGGAGGAGAGAGGAGGAGGAGAGAGAAAGAGAGAGTGGAGGAGAGAGAGAGAGAGAGAGAGAGAGAGAGAGAGAGAGAGAGAGAGAGAGAGAGAGAAAGAGAGAGAGAGAGAGAGAGAGAGAGAAAGAGAGAATGAATCATACAAAGCACTTGTGCATTTTATCACTGTGGCATCTACAGGGGTATTAGCAGGTATTTTGTACAGTCTAGAAATTGGGTCCTTGCCTTTTTTTACCAATTTACCAATTAGGAGACACACATTTTGAAATATAGGTAGCCTGACTCACCGGAGACAATATGTAAAGTAGCAATTTCTGACTGAGCAGAAAGAGGAGCTGAGCCAGGCAAAGACTGAGACACAGGTTGATTAGAGCTGTGTTGATCACTGTCATGTTTTGGCGACCAAAGACACATTTCAGTAGAGCCAAGCTCTGGAACACCAGCCCCACTGATACGGCTATTGTGGTGATCAAATAAAGGATTGTACAAACAAATAAAAGAAACAGGAAAAATGACCCTTTACAGAGAGATCTGCAAACAAAGACGTGTTGATACACAGATTGACAGTTTAAAAGTTCTCCCAGAAAGCTTTCAACTGCCTGAACATGTCTGGCATCAGGACACCATGTAAAGGGTAATATCCCACTGACAAGAAGGAAGCTTTGTATTCATGAAGAACTGAAAAATCAGATGTTAATTTTGACTTCTGTGATTTAATATGAACTCTACAAACCCGCAATTTCCAGAAAAGTTGGAACATTTTTAATAATGCAATTAAAATTGAAATCTGTAATTGTTAACTTGACTTGAACCTACAGAGAAAAGGAACCATTTAAAAATATTCCCTAGATATTACTTTGTAGCCACAATATATTATATCATTTTACAAACCACAATCAAGTTTTCAGTAAAAAGCATTTGAAATCTTTTTTTTTTTTTTACTTTTGTCATTTAAATAAAGCTTCAAGTCTAATTCGTGTTTTATTGCATTTTAGAAAATGTCCCAACTTTTCTGTTTGTAACAACATAAATACTTGCAGTGAACTTCTTTTTTCTGTCACTGGAGACAACTGCTAATGTGCAGTATCTAGGTGTTTCCCCATATTATTAGGTCAAATATGAATATCAGTACACTTACTTACTTACAGTTCTGTGCAGTAGCACCATTGGAGACTGTAGTTATTAAGAGTACAGTGATCCCTAGTGGAGAGAGAGAGAGAAAAGAATCAACACAACCATGTTTTGTATGGGCTAGAGTGGTAAAAATCCTCCTGCATTGGGCGGTAGATATTTACAGTGTCTGATGACAGTTCAGGAACTTTGGGATGAGTTTCAATTTTGTTTGTGATCCAGTATTAATCACCCAACATCAGCACCCTAATCAGCCAACCTGATCAGGATGAAACACTTATAGAAAATGCAAGAATTAATAAATGAAGCAGCCAGTCTATTCATGCAGTTACTGGGCGTCTGTCTGCAATCACCAAGCCACTCACACGTCTATGGACAATGTTACCCTGTCACTCAGTCACACTCATCTGGGGACAGTTCCACACTCATACTCACTCACTCAGTCACTCAAACTTGTGTATAGTTTCACAAACTGGAATCAAAACAGTGACAATTCAGTCCCAGGGCCACTACTCTAACATATACATATCATAATGAAAGGAGGGGAGAGAGCATCCATCCAGTGGTGCTCCATCAAACACCTTCAAGAGTGGCATTTGTGATCCAGAATTAAATCCTCCAACATCAGCACCTGACCTCATGTACCAAAATATTTTTGTGGCTGATTGCTAACAAATCATCATCAAAAACATTCCAACATGGACTGTACAGCCTTCCAAGAAATGCAGAGGTTATTGATGCAGCTGTTGTGGGTCAAGCTCCCAGAGAGTGAACTGGAAATGCAGAAAAAGAAGAAATGGAAAGCATTCAGGCACATTAACATTAGTGAGGTCAGGTACTGGTCTAGTCCACAAACAACCACTCCACCTCTTTACAAAGAAATCTCCAGAGAACACAGTTCTGTGCTGTGTGGAGGTTATTTGCCTCTAGCTTCTAATCCTCACTGGGCATGATGACATAAGGCTCATGTGCAGCTGATCCAAAGCATCAAATTCTATTGAACTTTCTAGGAATTAATGACTAAATCTGTGAGGATTTAATGGCAATGTTCCAGCATCCTAGGTAAAGCCTTTCCAGGAGCAGAGTCTGTGGTTGCAGCAAATGGGAACAAACTTATGATGATAACTTCCTTTCAGAAGAAATGATGGATGACCATATTACAAACTACAGGACACATAGTCTGCATCTAAATCCATGGATGAATTGTTTAGGATGCACACGAATCTCCTCTCAGAAAAGCATTTCCTAACACTCAGCAGTTAGGTCAGATGTTTTTGGACAGCAACAGGCTTAAACCTGACCATACTGAGCCAGCCCTAATAAATCTACAAAGTGAGGCATCTTTACATGCATGTTGAAATGATGAAAAAAAAAGGAACACTCACATGGCCGGACGCTAGTCATTTTTCCTCAAGGTAGTCAGAGTGAAACAAGAGAACAGATATAAAATAGCATCCATTTCAGAGAATATAAACAGTCTTGAAGTTATCAGCACATTAAGTACATTTAACTACTTGGAACATTGCTTTGGTCCAGCCTCTCAACTGTAGGTGCTCTGGGCTGGCGTCTGACTCAGTCAAATGTTGTGGTCATGGAGTTTGCATCTACACTGTTTGTGTTTACAGATGACTGACACCTTTGTGTAGAGTTTTGCTTAAGGTGACAAAATGTTACATTATCCACCTTAAACTACGCTCCATTGTATTACACGTTATATGGACTGATGGGGAATGTGTTGCAAATGATTTTATGTAGCTTCAAAAAAGCCTCAGCATCAATGGTACCTTCACATATACAGTATACATGGCAAGGAGTGTCTCATTTCAGTTAATGTGTTTACCTGGATCTTTGTAAACAACAAATGGTTTAATTTCCTCACACTGGGTGTTTATACACAGACAATTTCTATAAAATACATATGAAAGTAAATAACATGCTGCTTATTAACTTTGTGTTAATTTAATATATTTATTTAATTTAAATAAAGTACTGATACTAGTCATGGTATAGTCACATTTGAGAGTATGGATTATATGACTTAGCCAACCAGAAATTGGTCTGCTGTGTTGTTTCTATTTAATCGAAGGCAGAATCTCAGCAAACATCCATGGGTTTAAAACTTAATTTAAACCCGTCATGTTCCTGTCCGGGCGGCATGGTGGCACAGCAGGTAGTGTTGCAGTCACACAGCTCCAGTAACCTGGAGGTTGTGGGTTCGATTCCCTCTCTGAGTGACTGTCTGTGAGGGGTTGGTGTGTTCTCCCTGTGTCTGCGTGGGTTTTCTCTGGGTGCTCCGGTTTCCTCCCAAAGTCCAAAAACACATGTTGGTAGGTGGATTGGCGACTCAAAAAGTGTCTGTAGGAGTGAATGCATGAGTGTGTGTAATGCCCTGCGAAGGTCTGGGTGTATTCCCACCTTGCGCCCAATAATTCCAGGTAGGCTCTGGACCCACCGCAACCCTGAACTGGATAAGCGGTTACAGATAATGAATTAAGAAATATTCCTGTCCTTCAGAAGGCTCACTAGACTTGTGCCTGATGAGTCCGGGTAGACTCTAGACCCACTGTGAGTCTGATCTGGATGAAGAGCTTACAGAAATGTAATAATGAATGAATAAATGAAAGGCAATCTACAATACCTGGGAGTTTAAAATTCCACTGATGGCATGTACATTCATATGCAAACGTTTAGGCAAATGACATGGTCAACTGACATGGTTTCTTGTCTTTCTGCATGAAAATCTTCACAGGTATATAGGCAGAATTTCCAAAACAGACAATGCTGTACAATACTAACAACAAAAAACTAACCAAAAAAAAAAAAAATATATATATATATATATATATATATGTTCATAATCTTACACGTTTCAGTCATATTCTTACTACTTTCCTTCTATAAATTTTGGCTGCCTTAGAAACACTTTTTAGAGGGGCACACTGATAACTGAATAACGTTACACAATCCTCTGTCCTTTCAAAATATAAATTTTTATATATTTTATAAATTTTCCCCATCATATTCTACATGGTTGCTATTGCAACCATGAAACAAAATAGATAAAATGTGTTATCTAGTGGCTGACTTAAGTAACAACACAATAGTTTACACTGGAAAACGAGGCACCCTCCACTCCACTTCCCTGCTAGATGGGGAAATCTCAAGCACACTATTGGAAGCCAATTTGGTATTCAGTCAGCCAATTACACTTAGGATTATTCTTAAAGCTATAAGGACCTGGATGCCTTAAACAGTGTGTTACACATGTCAGTTTAAACCATGACAAAGATATCACTAACTCTGTGTCTTTCTTCAGCAGAACTCATGTAAATCAAATTTAAACCCACCATATAAAATCCAAAAGAAGGAAGCTGCAGGAAAATATTTTAAAAATCTATGAGAAAAAAAAACAAACAAAAACATGAACATGAGTGAGTGGACAGAGGTTTTAAGGTTTTGGCCTTCATCTGTTAATTTATTACTTTTTGGCACCATATGTTCCTACCACACTCTACCATACCACTCCAGCAGTAATTATATGCAAAAATATGAAAATATGTCATCCAAACAACAATTATCCTCTTACATGTATATCCTTTATTTGCATGAGATCATTTAGTGTAATCACAAAATAAACATTATTCTTTTGCACTTATATTTTTCTAAATATATTAAAACATTAATTCTACTAACTGCAACAAAAATACACCAAATATACCTTAAAATATATCTTAAATATTTCTTTAAAAAATTATATATATATATATATATATATATATATATATATATATATATATATATATATATATATATATATATATATATATATATATATAATGAATAATGTACTAAATTATATTAAATATACAAAACATCTATTTCAAATACTTCAAAATAATATATATCAATTATTCCAAACAATTATTAAATTATTCCACAGAAAATGAAACGTATACTAAATATCCCAAAGTAATTTACCCAATATAAGATTATATAGATATTAGATACAAAGTTCTAAGAGATTAGATACAAACTAATATACAAAGAAATATAATAAATAAACTAGGGTGACCATACATCCTCTTTTCATTAAACATTTTTGGGACCTTATAAATGCAACCAGCCTGGATTTCTTAACTGCCAAAATTTTGCTGTCTATATGCTTTCCCCAGGCCCTGTGAACCCGATGATTCCAAGTAGGCTCTGGACCCCCTGCGACCCTAAAATTGGATAAGCGGTTACAGATAATGGATGGATGGATGCTTTCCCCAGTTTTTGGTTCCCTTCTTTGAAGTGTGCAATTTTATGACAGAGAGATGAGCGCAGAATTGGGACACACTTTGCTTGCCTTCATGTGTTTGCTTTCAGTGATTTTCAGCCGAACTGGACCCTACATTACTCAGTTTTACTGTGCCCCAGATATATGCTAAAAGTTGTTAAGGCAATTTATCATAATCTCTTTTTCATGTTTGGGGGCAATTCTGTGACCCACAGATATTTCGTGTACTGCTCCATATTTTGTAAAATGTCTAAAATTAATCTCGTCTTGCTCTACAATGACACAAATACACAGACATGTCTGACCTTTACTGACTTTTTGATGAGAGAATAACATCAGCAAAGCTTTTTGTTTTACTGTAACTTAAAACAGGTGAAATCTCTGGATTATTAAATTCAGAACATCAGAGAACAAGGAACGGGGCCATGAATTACATACCTACAGCACAGTTTTATCAGTCAGACTTTATATCAAACGTAAGTACTTATACATAAATATCTGGTTTCCAGTGATGCCCTCATCCTTTTTCAAGTATTAGGCTACTTCTGGTTCATAAAATGTTGTGTTTGTTTTAGTAACCTTAAAAAAAACATCAAAGATAATATCTACTTATGTCAGTTTCTGTAATGATCATAAATTTTCTGCTGTAAACAAGTCGTTTAAATAGCATTTCATTACAGTGCATACGTTTTGTAGTTTGGTATGAACAACAAAATGTGGCAAATTTTTATAATACAGCCCATTTTTTAAAGTGTACTTACATGGTGCTTACACTGTGCCCTCCTACATTTTAGGGTGTACCTTGCTGTGTAATTTCCAGCATTTTAAAATTTTGTTTCCCACATTTTAGAGTTGCAACTTCTCACATTAGACAGTGTATTGCCTGGTACTCACAGTTTCACTGTATTACATTATATATATTTTTTTCTTTAATCATAAAATAATGAGGCATGCTGGGATTTATTAAATGTATTCATTAATTACAAATAAATGACAAGTGATGTTCTCCTGTTTTTACTCTTTGAGTAAAGAAGACTTCCTATGTAAGTGTGGCAGTGACATGTGGATACACAGTACTATTAAGGAATTTTATTTTGAAACCATTAAAGGTTAATAAATAACACAGTATTCCACTGAGAACAGTCAGAGGCAGAGGTATTTTGAGTAATGGTTATTTTAGAGCTTTAAAAAATAAAATAAGTTTAATAGATATAGCTGTCAATTGGGGACATATATTATCTTTCCTTGTAGGAAGTAGGCTGTTTACCCACCTCTTGCTCTCTTTGGAAAACACCATTTTGAGAGAATGCATTGTACACCTCCGTAATATTTGGACTGAAAAGTGTATTATATTTTCCAATTGTCAACAGACAACACCTTAATCCACTTATTTCAGTATCTAGTTATATAATGCCTATGTTTCGTGCAATTCAAATGTTTTGTGTGTTTTAAGTAGATTTTCTCTTACTTTAAATTGAGTGTGAGATGAGTTAAGGTGTCATTTAAAAAGTTATCCAAAGCTCACTGTAAGAGGATTGAATCAAATGGTAGCATCTTGGGGTTACGAGGTCTCTCAAACAACCATCAGGCGCTATCTACATGTCAACAAGCTGTTTGGCAGGCATGTGCAGAGAAAGCCTTTTCTGAGTTATACTCATAAGCATAAATGGATGGAGTTTGCCAAGCGGTACTGGGATTTTAACTGGGACAGTGTGTTTTGGTCAGATGAGACCAAGTTAGAGCTTTTTGGCAACTAACACTCAGTGGGTCTGGCATAACAGCAAGCATGAGGACGCAGAAAAACACCTCACTTGCCCACTGTTAAGTATGGGGGAAGATCGGTGATGCTGTGGGCCTGTTTTTCCTCCAAAGGACCTGGGAACCTTGTAAGGATACATAGGATCATGAAGTCTTTGAAATATCAGGACATTTTGAATCAGAATCTGGTCTGCCCGAAAGCTGAAGATGGGTCGTCACTGGGTCTTTCAGCAAGATAATGACCCTAAACATGTGGTCAAATCTACTCAAAAATGGTTCACAAGGCACAAGCTCATAGCCATCTCATTCCCTAGACCTCAACCCAATAGAAAACCTGTGGAGTGAGCTGAAGAGGAGAGTGAATAGGAGAAGACCCAAGACTCTGGATGATTTAGAGAGGTTGTGCAAAGAGGAATGGTCGAAGATCCCTCTTTCTGTATTCTCCCATCTTGAGAAGAGTTATAGGAGAAAATTAAGAGCTGTCTTGTTGGCAAAAGGAGGTTGTACAAAGTAATAACACCAGGGGTGCCAATAATTATGGAGGGCATGTATGTGTGTTTATTTTTATGCATTATTGTGTATTTTGGGTTTTTGCTATACATACATTTAAGTACCAGCAGGAAATAATAAGACTTTTATATGTATTGATTCATACAGGGAATGTATGGGGTGGTTACTAGGGGTGGGTTCACTATAAGTACGGGGTAAGTTCACTTTGAAACATTTTATATTACACCCTAAAATATGGGAAGATACACTGTAAATGCCATGTAAGTACACTTTAAAATGTGGGCTGTATTATAAAGCATTAAATTTGTTTTGCTATTATTGTGCAGGGCCATGTTGCCAACATGCCCCATGTGTTCAAAAACAAAAATATTGTCACGCTAAATAAACCCTTGATCATAAATTAGACACCATAATATGCTCATAAATGTATTTTTGTGTGATTTTTGTTTAATTTCCTCTTATCGTTTGGTCCACTACAGGTTTGTGGTTTTGGGAGTTTCCTGATTTCATTATTATGTGAATTACAGGCTGCACATGCACAGGGTTCTCCACCACTTCATATACACCTGCCTCACCTGGAAGTAAAGAAAAAAAGAGAAAATTTTGACTGAAAATCTAAAAAGGTAGTGTGTATGGAAATATTTTTTTAAAAATGTAGCCACCTTTTATTTATCTAAATGTTTACCAATTGCAATCTTTCACAACTTGCATTAATTTAAAATGCTCCAACTACCACATGATGAACACTAAACTTCCTGTGTTAATTGAATGCTAAGTGCCTGCAGAAGGAGGTTTGCTTCACTTTGCTACTTTCATATTATCACCATAGAAAGGTGTAAAAATATTGGGGTTTCGTAGGAATGATGATTGGTTGGTGAGTCTGCATCGTTTAACTAATCCTGTGCCTTAGGATGAGTTAGAGTAGTATTTGGGCTCCAGGATTAATTATTCCACATAAGTATGGCATGTCTGCAACAAAGTCCCAGTATCTAGTCTAAATACATCCCAGTCGAGTAGACTGCAGCAAAAGGGAAAAACTCCCACTGATTGTCTTGTCTTTCAGAAGAAATGTTGGCTGAGCCGGTGTCCGCATAAGTAAATCTGCAAGGTTTGTTGTAATAAGGTATAATAAATTCTATGGTTGTAATGTAGAGGTAATGTCTGACCTCTTGGTTGAGGGCACAGTGGATGATGAAGATGAAGGTGCCCTGCTGGGAGTTGAGGACAAGGAAAATTATCAGCAACATGTTGCTGCCATCTGTGAAGAAACCCAGAACCCAGGGGCAGCCAAGGATGAAAAACTGGACCATGGTTTTCAGGATCACACTTATGAAGAGTCGCCGGTCACTTTCAGTGGTTTGAATTCCCAAGGCTTCACTTTTCATTCCTTTCAGGGTTGAGAATATGATCACTAACATGCTGATTAAGAGAATCATATTTACCTGTAAAGAACAAACCAGATTAATATATATATATATATATATATATATATATATATATATATATATATATATATATATATAATTGTTTTTTTACTTTGTTTCATATATTTAAAAATGTAATAACAGAAGGTTATGGTCAATCGGACAAAATATTAAAGATTAATGTTTAATACCGTGTCAAAAGTGGATGCAACAAATTATCAATGTTTACTGACATATTACCATTTTAACTGTTGCTGGCATACTGTAATCAACAACAAACAAAGCTTTCCCCTTTTAATCCCAATTTAGAGAATGCTATAGCCTTTGAAATGGAAGAAAATAAAAGCCATCCCTGGTTAACTCAGGCATGCATAAAGTCTCATTTAAGCTTTTATAAAGTCAGTTGAAATAATTTTTATATAAAATGTATCACCTTTAATTGACATGAGACAGCTTGCACCTTTACATGTTAAGTGTTCTGAGAAGAAACCATTTATAAAAGTAACTTACAGTGAGAATAAAACAAACAGGTCCCAGAAAACTCCACAAAAATTTCCTGTCTGACTTAAGCCAACATCTACACAGAAATATACACTTTGTTACACATTTTCATTTCATTTCATTTTTATTAGACTACTTTTTTAAATAATCCATCTTAGAAAAAATGCACACTCACATATAATTACCATATCCATCAGAAAACACTCCAGCAGACGCACCCACCACAACCAGAGGAACAATGTAGCCAATCAAAACCAGCCATTTCTTCTTAAGTTGTTTCTGCTTTCTAATCTTTGAGAGGTTCCACACTTGAATGAAAAGGAGCACAGCTTGAATCAACATCCACACAAAAGAGGCAAGGAAGAGGAAGTGTAGAACACCAGCCAGCACTGCACACACCACCTGCAGAGAGAGTGCAACCCTAAGTCTGTATGTAACCGACAGGTTGTCCAGGAGTCGTTTTTGGATGGGCCAAAATTAACATCAATTGTGACTGAGACATTCAATGTTTTGAGTCAGCTGTGATGCACCAGAAAAATAAAGAAATACATAATTTTCAAATGAATTTGGTGAGTAAATAATAATAATAATAATAATAAATAAATAAATAAATTTCAAATTAAATTTGTAAGTAAGTAACCTGTCTGATCCATTCCTATGAGCCATGTATTTAGTAAGATGGTCAGATGGCCTTTGAGTGTTCTGTTCAGTCTCAAAATCATATGGTGACTATATGATACTGCAAGCCAAGAAAGTAAATTAACAGCTCAGATTATTTTCTAGGTATCATGCAATATACGCCAGTATGCATTACTTTTTTTTGGACATTTTATTCAGCAGAGCAATTGTAAATGCCAAAGCCCTTGGTTGAATTCCAGCAGCACAGTTTGTGCAAACTGCTTTATCAGATTCCACATGGTCAAGTTTCTCACTTGAAAACAAAATGGACTAGTATGTACAAGCCAGACATTGCCAGAACGGGTTGCACCAAAGATTTGCACCAAGGATTTGATATGATTGTACCCTGTGTTGAAAGTTCTCAGTAGTGACTGTAGTCAGAGCAGCCATACTGACCAGCAGATGAAGTCAAACAGTGATTCTTTCAGAAATGTGAACCATTCTCGTGAATGGGGTCTGTGCACGTGTGGAGGTTTGTGCTTAAAATCAATGGAAATGCCAATGAATAAACAGGAGAAATGTTAAAAATAAAATACAAAAATAAATTAAAAACAAAAGTTAATAAGTAAATGAATAACAAAAAATCCCACCTGGTGAGGTTTTATATAAGGCAGGAAACTCTGTGTGAGCAGATAGAGAAGTTGGGCCAGCAGCAGGTTTAAACACAGGTTGATCAGAGCTGTATTGGTCACTTTCAGGTTCCGTCGACAAACGGCAAAAGTCATTAGGACCAAACTCAGGAACACCAGCCCCACAGCCACAAGTATGTTGTTAATCATATTTATCACATTACTGATCTGAAAAACAGCCCAATGTATGTACCTTAAAGAGTGCAGCAGTCATGTCCCAGCACTGGCAAAATTTAAAGTAGATAAGGAAAATTTGAACAAAAAGCAGAGAAATAAAAAGCTGAGGATCTCTGTAATGTTTCAGAATGTAAGGGAGATCTTTACAGGTTCTTCCTAAAATAATGCCTCAGGAATTTAATAATGGTAAGGTCTATCTTAACATACTTAAATAAAGACCCCAACGCTAATGTTGGCTCAAATAAACAAAAAGCGCTGGAACCTCTATGTCCCTGATTTATGAGCAACTACCATAGCTTTGCCACTTTTTGAAGAATCTTAATACATCATGAATCCATAGTTTACTTTCCCCCATATAGACCATTTCTAAATGGGGCATGTACACTGCTCAAAAAATTAAGGGAACACTAAAATAACACATCCTAGATGTTAATGAATTAAATATTCCAGTTGAAAATCTTTATTCATTATATAGTGGAATGTGTTGAGAACACAATATCATAATAATGATCAATGTAAATCAAAATTATTATCCCATGGAGGTTTCGATTTGGAATCATACCCAAAATAAAAGTGGAAAATCAAATGACAGGCTAATACAAATTCAGTGGAAATTCCTCAAGACAAGTTCAAATGAGGCTCAGTAGTGTGTGTGGCCTCCACATGCCGTATGACCTCCCTGCACCTCCTGGGCATGCTCCTTATGAGTTGGTGGGTGTTCTCCTGAGGGATCTTCTCCCAGACCTGGATTAAAGCATCAGTCAGCTCCTGGACAGTTTGGGGCTATGTGGCATTGGTGGATGATGTCCCAGATGGGCTCGATTGCTAGCATTGTCCTGCATCAGAGGGAACCCAGGGCCCACTGCACCATAATATGATCTCATCCCGGTACATAATGGCAGTCAGGGTACCTCTGACTAGCACATCCAAAGAAATGGTGAGAGTACTGACAAAATGCAAAAGTAATCAAAACCTCAGCAAGAAAGGATGAGAACAGAGAAATGGTCTGTGGTCACCACCTGCAGAACCACTTCTTAGGGGCTGTCTGGCTTATCGCCTCTCATTTCTATCTGTTGTCTGTGACATTTGCACTACAGCAGGTGAAACTGGTTCACGATCAGTGTTGCTTCCTAACAGGACAGGCTTATTTCAAAGAAGTGTGATTGACTTGGAGTTACACTGTGCTGGTTAAGTGTTCCCTTTATTTTTTGAGCAGTGTATATTCACAGATTCAGATTAATCTATGTAAAAACATGTTTGAAAATAATGTTGAATATCTCCCTACTGTCCACAAACAGAACATAATATGTACAAAATGAGATGTTTAAAGTTCTTCAGATAGAACATTAAAGTTCTTTAAAACAGTAGAAATTGTTGACAGTATGTGTTGTGCATGCTCATTTTTGCTTAAGAATAACAATAAATGCCAATAGGATCAAACATGATAAAATAAACTTAACATAATTCCAAAAGTCTTTTGGTACAACGTTGGTCTTTAATTGATCTTACATTCTCTTTCAAATGTGGGCGGGTCTTCACATTAGATCCTGGATTCTTTATGGGTGGGCGGGTCTTCACATTAGATCCTGGATTCTTCATGGGTGGGTGGGTCTTCACATCAGGTCCTGGATTACTTAAGGGTGGGTCGGTCTTCATATCAGGTCCAGAATTCTAAACAAAGGAAGGAAAAGGTCATGGGTTTAATACCATGCAGTTTCATGAATTTTCAGAACATCTTAACTTGCATCAGCTGTTAAGTTATAGCATTAATATTTGAAAAACTGTTACTTAATGTTGTCTCCTTCTTTCAGACTCTTGCGCTTCCAAGTTTCTAGTCATTCATGAGTTCATAGCTGCTTTCTACATCTTTTGTTACATCCTCTGTTCTGCCTTCACAAACAGACAGCAGGAGCTATTGGCATAACTATCCTGGGTTTAGCTATCCACCTCTGAGGGTCGAATTCCTACAAATATTACCACTTGCAAGTTTTTTCATCTGCCTATAGCAGGAGGACATGCCTGATTATTTCTCAAAATAAGAGCTGAAAATCTCCCAGCTGGCCACAAACATAATCTGCAATATGTGTTATATACCAAATGAGTTTTAAAATGATGAGATATATGTAAAACTCTTTTAGAAATAGCAGGTATACTTTACTGAAGACATTTTTCTTACTTCTATTTTACTGAAGAAAATGAACAAAACATGTCATTAGGATTAATCAGGTGCATATTTATATCACTCATTTTATCCCTTACATCTTTTGGTATGAAGTACTTTAATTGATCTTACATTGTCCTCTGGGGATATGCTGGCTTGGTTTAACACGTCAAATAGTGGCTCATCTTGTATAAGACCCCATGTGGATACAGTTGGGTCAAATGCCTAAACAAAAGAGAGGAAAATGGTAATGGGTTTGATACTGTTTGTAATCAACCAAATGAGATGATTTTTAAAAATGATTAGATATATTTAAGTTTGTTTTAAAAATAGCAGGTACAGACATTTTTCTTACTTCTATTTTGCTGAAGAAAATGCACCTATCAAATATGTGCATATTAATAATAATAATACTTTTATTTATATAACATTTTTCAAGATACTCAAACTCCTTTTACATGCATAAAATATTAATGTCACTCATGTTATCCCTAACATCATTTTGTTAGTTCTTTAATTGATCTTACATTATCCACTGTGGTTGAACTGATATGGAACAAGCCTATTAGTGGCTCATGTAGTGTTTGATTCTCTGGGAAATCTGGGTGTACAACTGGGCCCAATGCCTAAATAAAAGAGAGGAAAATGTTCATGGATTTGATACTGGTCCCAACTTCTAACAAATGTTAAGTCATAGCATTAATATTTCTGATACATACATTTGCACCGGTGCAGAACTATTTATTTTAAGTTCTATCAATAGTAGAATGACCATTCAAAGCTTAAACTGATGTAGACACTTAGGCTAAGGCATTATTTCACCTTCAGGCTTTGGTTTGCATCATTATGTTCCAATTGTGAACCTTAAAAAAAAAAAAACTTTCAAAATAAGTGTCTAATATTGTAAAGATAAACACTGTGTAATTTGGTGCTGGGGATAACAGACTAGCCATTTCTTTCCATTCTAATCAGATACAGTAAAGCAGGCCCACTAAAGTATGTTTCTACACAATGTCTGTTGTCACATTCTCTGTTCAGTCTTCCCATACAGACAGCAGGAGCTAAATCAGTATATCATAACTATCCTGGATCTAGCTGTCCACTTCTATGGATCTATTTCCTACAAATATGACCACCTGATCTCTGCTAGTGCCAATGATTAACTTCAAAGATAAAAGCAGTTCCCTTGCCCCTCATTCACCTGCCCATTTCCAGCAAGTGTGGCCAGTGTGTCAATGTCATTCTAACTCCAGCTGCTCCATAGCCCCCTCAAAAATGTGGAGGCAGTTTAGTTCTTAATGTTGATTTAAAAACTAAAACAGCTTAAGTGACCTCTTTACAAGACATATTTCATAGTCAAGTTAATATATTTTACAGGATACACAGGTACAATAAAAATGTATTTAGTATTTTACAAAATTCAGTAAAAATGTGAATATAGTAAATTTAGATATTAAGTATAAAATATAATAAATTATAAAATACTGTGTATGTTGTTAAATTTTCTATGTATAGAATAAATATTGAATATTTGTTATTTTGTCTGCATGTAAGTTTTTCAGATTTGTGAAAAACAAAATACTTTTAAATTATGAATTAGACAACTGTCATGAAATTTTTTTGGAAAATTATGAAAGATTCTACTACCAAATTGATCCATTGTAGTTACAGAATTCAGCTAATTAATGCCAGTTGTCTTAAAAAAATACATGTAAAAATAGTTCTGATTATTCCCAAATCCAACAGTTGAATATCTCACAGCTGACGATAAAAAATGTGTAAGCTGTGATATCTATCAAATTTGATTTTTAAAATGTTATCAGATATAAATTAACAGTTGTTCATAATAGCAGGAATTGCCGACGGTGTGTGCTGTATGTAATGCACATTAAGGAAATCAACAAACTATGCCCTTAGTATCAAAAAAGTCATAATTAACTTCACCAGTTTCATCCCAAAATCATTTTGTACAATTATATTTAATTGATCTTACATGCAAAAGACTGGCTCCCCCTCCAGGGTGTGTTCCTGTCTCGCATGCAATGATTCTGCATAGTCTCTGGAACCACCGCAAACCTGAACTGGATAAAGGTTACAGATAATGAATGAATGTACTTACATGCCCCTCTAGGAGTGGGCTGATCTTTTCATCAGGTCCTGGATACTCTGGGAGTGGGCTGATCTTTTCATCAGGTCCTGGATACTCTGGGAGTGGGCTGATCAGCTCATCAGGGCCTGGATACTCTGGGGGTGGGCTGATCTGCTCATCAGGTCCTGGATACTCTGGGTGTGGGCTGATCTGCTCATCAGGTTCTGGATCATCTGGGGGTTGACTAGTCTTCACATCAGGTCCTGGATTCCTTATGGGTGGGCGGGTCTTTATATCAGGTCCTGGATTCTAAACAAAGGAAGGAAAAGGCCATGGGTTTAATACTGGTTTTAATACCATGCAGTTTCACGAATTTTCAGAACATCTTAACTTGCATCAGCTGTTAAGTTATAGCATTAATATTTGAAAAACTGCTAGTTAATGTTGTATCCTTCTTTCAGACTCTTGCGCTTCCAAGTTTCTAGTCATTCCTGAGTTCACAGCTGCTTTCTCCATTTTTTTGTGATATCCTCTGTTCTGCCTTCACAAACAGGCAACAAACAGGCAATACCATAACTATCCTGGGTTTAGCTGTCCACCTCTGAGGGTCGAATTTCTACAAATACTTGATGTCTGCCAAAGCCACTGCTTGTGACACAGCACTCTCCAAAATTTGGAGACAGTTTAATCCAGCATGCTTTTAAAAGCAGTCTCTGAAATATTCATAACTATCCTGGATTTATCACTGCTGGTGATGTTCTCCAGCACAGAAATGTCTCAATCCTCATGATTCCAACATTCTGGATGTGTTGTGACACACTGTTCAGTTTTCCCATAAATATCATTGGAAATTATCTATGTAGACTATAACAATGTATATTTAATTTGTATATATATATTTTTTTTTAATTTTGTGACTGCTACAAATGTCAGTCAGTCATGAAATGTATTTTGAAAAATATTGACAAATCTACTCCCATGTTTATTTATTAAACATTCTTAATTAACCTATTCATTGCAATTTTTTAATCTACCTATAGCAGGAGGACATGTCTGATTATTTCTCATGTGTGTTTTATACCAAATGAGTTTTAAAATGATGAGATATATGTAAAACTTTTTTTAGAAATAGCAGGTATACTTTACTGAAGACATTTTCCTTACTTCTATTTTACTGAAGAAAATGTACAAAACATGTCATTAGGATCAATCAAGTGCATATTTATATCACTCATGATTTTTAAAAATGATTAGATACATTTAAGTTTGTTTTAAAAATAGGAGGTACAGACATTTTTCTTACTTCTATTTTGCTGAAGAAAATGCATCTATCAAACATGTGCATATTAATAATAATAATTTTTTCATTTTTATAACTTTTTTAAAGATACTCAAACTCCTTTTACATGCATAAAATATTAATGTCACTTATGTTATCCCTAACATCATTTTGTTAGTTATTTAATTGATCTTACATTATCCCTTGTGATTGGGCTGGGGGTGGGCTGGAACAAGCCTATTAGTGTCTCATGTAGTGTATGATTCTCTGGGACCTCTGGGTGTACAACTGGCCCAAATGCCTAAATAAAAGAGAGGAAAATGGTCATGGGTTTGATACTGGTGAAACAAACATTTGCACAGGTGCACAGCTAGATATTTTAAGTTCTATCAATAGTAGAATGACCATTCAAAGCTTCAACTGATGTAGACACTTGGGCTAATGCATTATTTCACCTTCAGGCTTTGGTTTGCATCAATACGTCCCTATTGTGAACCTTAAAAAAGAAAAAAAACTTAAAAAAGTGCTGGGGGTGCTGGTGCTGGGGATAACAGACTAGCCATTTCTTTCCATTTCCTGATTTACTAGGGTCTTTACAATTATAATTTAGTAAAGTACATTTCTGCACATGTGTGTTGTCACATTCTCTCGTCAGTCTTCCCATACAGACAGGAGGAGCTAAATCAGTATATTATAACTATCCTGGATCAACTGTACCTTTACAACATGCACAAAAGGCAATTAAACCAAATATATTGTAGTATCAATTTAAGCTAATTATATTTAAGAAAGAACATAAAAGAATGTTCTATGAACAATCAGTACAATTTGACTTCATGATTTACATTCCACCTTAAATGACACATTAACTCACCTCACACTCGTGAATAAGAGTAATCATACTTAAAACACATAAAACAATATTTTAATACAAGACATATTTTTTTTACAACCAGAAACAGATGACAAAACAGAACCAGACTTGGAAGGAAATGGGACAAATGACTGACAGGAGGAACCAAGAGGAGATGAAACACTGGACTGAAAAAGAGACAAGACAGGTCTGGAAAAAGGAGGCAAGACACTGGACTGGAATGGGGAATTGGACAAGACTAGAAACAAGAGACTGGACTGGGGATAGGACAAGAGCAGGAGACTGGACTAAAGATGAGACAGCAGACAAGTACTGGGATTGGACAGGAGCAGAGACAGATGATGAGACAGGGGATAAGACACTGGACTGGAGAGGAGCAGAAACATTTGAGGAGACAGGGGATAAGACACTGGACTGGAGCAGAAACATTAGACCGGACTTGGGATAAGCTAGAAGTGGAGACATGAGATTTGACAAGAGGCTGCACAAAGGACTAGGCTCAAGACAAAACAGGACTTGACAAGGGAACAGGCACCAGGACATTTACCGGAACTGACACAAACACGGACAGGGACTAGGACAGAGACAGAGACAAAGACAGACACAGGTACTGGTGCATGGACAGAGTCAGGGACCAAGACAGGGACAGACAGAGAAACATACATAGGGGAGTGCCCCAAACTGGCAAAAGTCTGAGGGAATGTCTGAGAGGCCAACCTGGGCACAGTTCTAGGGATTGGCTCAGAAGTCCTTGGGGCCAGAATAAAGACACGAAGAGAGGCAGCCGAGGCCCCAGTCACTGGAGCTGAAGCGGCCGAAGCCACAGTCACAGGAACAAAAGCGGCCGAAGCCAGTCACGGGAAAAAAGCGGCCAAAGCCACAGTCACAGGAACAAAAGCGGCCGAAGCCACAGTCACAGGAACACAAGCGGCCGAAGCCACAGTCACGGGAACAAAAGCGGCCAAAGCCACAGTCACGGGAACAGGAGTGGCTGATGCTGCCTTCTCTAGAACAGGAGTGGCAGATGCCACCTTCGGGACAGGAGCGGCAAGGTTCGCCGCCATCACAGGAACAGGAGGGTTGGGGTTTGCCACCATCAAAGGAACAGGAGCAGCTGAGGAAGCCACCATCACAGGGACAGGAGCGGCTGAGGAAGCCGCCATCACAGGAACAGGAGCGGCAGGGTTCGCCGCCTGCACAGGAACAGAAGCGGTGGGATTCACCACCTGCACAGGAACAGAAGCGGCAGAGGTTGCCACCATCACGGGAACAGAAGCGGGCGGATGTCACTGTCATCACGGGAACAGGAGCAGTGGAGGTTGCAGCCTTCACTGGATCAGGAGTGGCATGAAATCGCCGCCCTCTCAGTAATAGGAGTGGCCTGGATCGCCGCCATCTCGGGAACAGAAGCGAGGAGTAGCCTTTGAAGGGTTTTCAGGTAAGCATTAAGCCATGCTAAGTCCACGGAGGCAGGGGGCCCTTCAACAACTTCCACAGAGGCATGGGGCCCTGCAGTGACATCCATGGAGGCAGGGAGTCCTGCAGCGACGTCCACGGAGCTATTGAGGGTTCGAGAGGTCCAATGGGCACATTCATGTGGAAATTCAAGGTGGCTAATAGCACCAACCCTCAACGTCCCCCCAAAATTTTCCCCGGACCTGAGGGGGTAGTCCTCCAAACAGGGGGAGGCTCCGGCGCGCTACTCTTGACGTTTTCTGCGGTGTCGGGTCGCGGAAGGCGCTGGTCCGTCCTCCACATACCCGATGGGTTTGCCAGGACCTGAACGGAACAGAGCCCGACGAATGGCACAGCCAACCCACGGATTCCTTGCTATGTCCATATGTAAAGTTCTGGTGTTCTGTCAAGGCTGTAGGGAGGATGAGGAGACTGACAAACGCAGGAAATTTATTAAACATGACAGAAGAAAAATACAAGCAAAACAAGCACGGGTAGATACAGGGAAACTAGACAAGACTATGAACTAAACAAAGACAGACAAGGAAGAGCCATGAACCGGGGTAAACACATGTAAACATAAAGACAGAGAAACACACATCTATGCACATAACACCAGACAAAGGAGCACTCTAACCCCAGGGGTATATATATATATATATATATATATATATATATATATACATACATACATACATACATGTCTATATATATATATATAGTATTTAATTATACTATTTCTCCTAAGCAATGTTTATTAGTGTCCTACTTTAGTTTAACTCTAACAAGAACATTTCTTTCACTTAACGTTATTTTGACTAACATTCAAAATGTTAATACTGAAAAGGACATTACTCTAGGCATTATTGGTGTCAATATTTTACCAAATAATGAATTAGTGTCACGCCTTCGTCTTGTCACCTCTGTTTTTCCGGCCATGTGCTGAGAGAGAGCACATGGCTATGTTTGTTTATGTTCAAGTCTCCGCCTTTGTTCCGCCTCCTCGTCCATGTCATGTGTTAACCTGTCCTCCTTGTTATCTGTCCAGGTGTGTCTCGTTTGTGTCAGTATTTAAGCCCTCTTGTTTCACGTCCTGTTTGTCGTTCATTTCACTTCACTTTTCACATTACTCCGTTGTCCTCATTCTAGTCAGTCATGTTATCTGTCTGTTTCCGTCTGTCTCAGAAGTTTCCTCCGTCGTCGCTTAATATCCTATTCTCCTTTCCCCGTTGTCCTAAGTCATGTCGTGTTGTTTTCATCCCGTTTTCTAGTCAGATCATGTTTGTTTTGTAGTTTTGTCAGTCTGTGTATCTCCTGTCCCTAGTAGTTTATATCCTAGTCTTGTTGTTTTCTTTGTAGTTTGTCTTAGTTTTGTTATATCTTTTGTTACATTAAAATCATCGTGTTTAGCAAGTGCGTCCGTCTCCGTCAGTCCGCCCGTGATCCGTGACAATTAGTAAGGTTATATTTTCCTTAAATAAAAATAAGACTGTGGTATTAGTGGATGGTAATGATGTCTTAATGAGGAAGAGTTTTCGTGTTACTGTCGCATAACATGGGGCACTGATATGAGTGTTTGTATGGTAATTACCCATACACTTATAATTGTTACATTGTCACATAAAGTGTCAAAAATATGCAACTATGTCACGATTTTGAGTCTCCTATATATGTGACTATATCACAAGTAGGTGTGAGACCGGGTTGGATAAGAAGTCTTCTTTACTCACACAGAAGAGCACTTGTTTTTGTGCAAATAATGAATTAAAATATATTTATAAATCCCTACATGCCTCATTGTTTTGTGAATAAAAATAGAATTGTGTAACTTAATACAATTACACTGTAAGTACCAGGACTGTACATTCTAAAATCCTGGTAAATACATTTTAATGTACCATGTAAGTACACTGTAAAACATGGGCTGTATTATAAGTGTAACGAAAACTTATGCACTTTTGTAATGGAAAGAGGTCTGATACCCTCTGTACTGGAGAGACTAGTGAAGTGTTTAGGTATTCAATAGCTCATTAGAGCTAAGGGATGTGATTGGTCAAGTGCATTGCTGAAGAGCATGCACGAAAAGCGTGCATGAAAAGCAGTCTTTGGGTCAGATGAAGAAGGCAAACAATAACTAGTTTAATTGATGAGCAGAAAGAGGAGGCACAATGCACAAAGCTATGTTTTGTTTATGTCCTTGTCTCCGCCCTCGTCCCGCCTTTGTTCCGCCTCCTCGTCCGTGTCATGTGTTAACCCGTCCTCGTTATCTGTCCAGGTGTTTCTCATTTGTGTCTGTATTTAAGTCCCCTTCCTGCACTTCCTGTGGTTGGTCATTGTTCTCATGTTCTCTCGTTCTTTGTCATGTCAGTCGTGTTATCAAGTCTGTCTCTGTAAGTTTCCACGTTGTCGTTTCATTTCCGGTCGTTTCGTTCTTTAGTCTGTCTGTCCCGTTTGTCCTGATTTGCTCCTCGTGTCCCGTTTAGCCTGTTTGGCTCCCCGTTTCTTGTCTTTTTGTTAATGTCTCTTTGTTTTGTTATTATTTGTAAATTAAAAAGTATCTGTGCTTTAGCGAATGCGTCCGCTCCGTCAGTCCGCCCCGCGATCCTGACAGAATGACCAACCGATATATGGACGCAGCTAGCACAGACTATTACCTGAAGGGGTGTGCAGTTCGCCGGACTCCATTCCGCACAGGCCCCAAAAATCCTGTGGGGGAGGCTTTGAAAGCGGCCTCGGAATGGAGTCGCCGGCTCCAGCTCCTGCCTGGCGCTGTAGAATCGAGTAGTTGCGCCAGCGGGAGTCAAAAGAGTCGGTGGGAGAAGCGTGCTGGAGTCCCCCCCTTGCTGGGGGATTACCCCTCAGTTCCAGGGAAATTTTTGGGGGGGCGTTAAGAGTAGGGGCTGTTAGCCTCCGACCTCAGAGCTACGGAGGTGAGGCTAACAGGGGCGCACCTCGAGGGGATCTAATGGGTGCGCCTGTGAAACCCCCTAAACCATTTACAGCTCCAGCGCGAGCCCGGCGAGCAGCACAAACCTCTGTTTTCATTAACGCGACGCCTCCAGCCGCGCCTAGCTTCGTGAGCGCGGTGCGCGCCTCTCCTGTCTTCGTGAGCATGACGCGCGCCTCTCCGGTCTCCGTGGACGACGTCGCAGATACATCTGCCTCCGTGGACGTCGTCGCACTGTCTCCAGTCTCCGTGGACGACGTCGCAGATTCATCTGCCTCCGTGGACGTCGTCGCACTTTCTCCAGTCTCCGTGGACGACGTCGCAGATTCATCTGTCTCCGTGGACGTCGTCGCACTTTCTCCAGTCTCCGTGGACGACGTCGCAGATTCATCTGCCTCCGTGGACGACGTCGCAGATTCATCTGCCTCCGTGGATGTCGTCGCACGTTCTCCAATCTCCGTGGACGTCGTTGCAGGTCCCCCTGTCTCCTTGGATGTCGTCGCAGGTCCCCGTCTTCTTGGACGTCGTCGCAGGTCCCCTGCCTCCGTGGACGTCGTCGCAGGTTCCCCTGCCTCCGTGGACGTCTCTGCAGGGTATCCTGTCTCCGTGATGGCGGCACCCGCCGCTCCTGTCTCCGTGATGGCGGCACCCGCCGCTTCTGTCTTCGTAAAGGCTGCTCCCTCAGCCGCTCCTGTCTC
The DNA here is from genome assembly GCF_029633855.1 of Hoplias malabaricus. Taxonomy (NCBI): domain Eukaryota; kingdom Metazoa; phylum Chordata; class Actinopteri; order Characiformes; family Erythrinidae; genus Hoplias; species Hoplias malabaricus. The sequence continues at coordinate 61,059,042 of NC_089801.1, read as the reverse complement.
CGTGATGGCGGCACCCGCCGCTCCTGTCCCCGTGACTGTGGCTACGGCTGCTCCTGTCCCCGTGACTGTGGCTACGGCTGCTCCTGTCCCCGTGACTGTGGCTACGGCCGCTCCTGTCCCCGTGACTGTGGCTACGGCCGCTCCTGTCCATGTCCGTAGGTCGGCCCGAAGGACTTCGGGGCCGATCCCCAGAACTGTGCCCAGGCTGGTTCCTCGGACTGCCCCACAGACATTAGCCAGTCCTGGGCACCCACCTGTTATTTTGGTTCCCATGTCTGTCCCTGTCCTGGTTCCTGTCTCTGTCCTTGTCCCTGTGCCCTTGTCTGCCTTTGTCTCTGTCCCAGTCCCTGTTACTGTATTCGTGTCTGTCCCCCTGAACGTCCTTGTCCCTGTTCCCCTACCAAGTCCTGTCCAGTCCCCTGTTAATCCTGTCCAGTCCCCGTATCCGCTCAATGATCAGTCACCAGTTTTGTCTCCTGTCCAGTCCCCGTTTCAACCCTCTGTCTTGTCTCATGTCCAGTCCCCTGTTAGTCCTGTCCAGTCCCCGTTTCAACCCTCTGTCTTGTCTCACGTCCAGTTCCCGTATCCGTCAAATGTCCAGTCACCTGTCTTGTCTCCGGTCCAGTTTCCCTTTCAATCCCCTGTCCAGTCTCCAGTCCCGTCTCCGTTTCAGTCTAGTGTCATGTCACCTGTCCTGTCTTCTGTCTAGTCACGTACCCCTGTCCAGTCTAACGTTCCTATCCTGTCCAGTGTCTTGTCACCAGTCTCTGCTCCCGTCCAGTCCCAGCACCAAGTCCTGTCACCTGTCCTGTCTTCTGTCTAGTCACGTACCCCTGTCCAGTCTAACGTTCCTATCCTGTCCAGTGTCTTGTCACCAGTCTCTGCTCCCGTCCAGTCCCAGCACCAAGTCCTGTCACCTGTCCCGTCTTCTGTCCAGTCCCTGTTTCCATCCAGTGTCATGTCCAATGTCAAAAACCCTGTCAAGTCTCATGTGTCATCTAACATAGCAAACGAAACTAGGAACACTATGAAGCACAATTAACGCGAAGCAAGGAACAATGAACCACACCAGGAAGTGAGGGAAGGGGACTTAAATACAATAACAAACGAGAAACAGCTGAAGACAATAACGAGACAGAGGCAGGACTAAGGTGGGGCTAGGGTGGAACCAGGGCGGAGCTATGAACAACAACAAAACAAAGCCATGTGCTGAGAACAGGAAAACACGAGACGAGACGTGAGTGTGACAGTAAGACCAGTGGAAATAGGTGTTAGGGGATTTGTAGCTAAATCTGCAATAGTATCTCGCACCCCTCACATTTTTGTAAATATTTTATTATATTGTTTCACGGGACAACACTGAAGATATGACACTTTGATAAAATGTGAGGCAGTCAGTCTACAGCTTGTATAGCAGTGTAAATTTGCTGTGCCCTCAATATAACTCACACAGCCATTAATGTCTAAACCACTGGCAACAGAAGTGAGTACACTCCTAACTGATAACGACCAACTTGGTTATTTGCTATTTATTGTGTATTTATATTGATAACAATAAAATTAATTTATTCATTATTCATTAATTATTAAAGTTTCATAGACTGGGCTAACTTCCAAACCAAAACCCTTATATGACCTTCAATAATGTGTGATGAAAGGGGATTAATATATGTGGAGGGTGTTAACTGAGACTATTAAGAGGTAAATTTTAACTAGTAACTAAAAGGGATGTAAAAATCGAAAAACCTTATCAAAAATACTGAATTTGGCATTCACCCTGAAAGCACATTTGAGAGAGAACCGTACTGTACACAATGATGAATTCTCATGGCCATTGGTTCCAAGCTAGTGGTCCGTGTTTGATGTGGAGCTCCTGGGCAGTCATTCCTCTCAGTGATAGGGGGACCTGGAACACTGCTTTCCAGGGTTAATCTGTTTGCCTCTCAAAGCGTAGCTGGATCCTGATGATGAAGTGTTGGTTCCTCAAGCTTTGGGGACACTGGTGTTCTTGTCTCAGGTTGGCTGTGGTTATGGACATTGCAGCAGCAGTTTCAGATACCATGTGTGTGTTTTTCTGGATGAATGCCAAAGTCTACCATTCCACAATCTCTAATCTGTGGACTAGCTAAGGTGGTCTAACTTGGTTGGCCAAACAAGTTTACAAGCCTTCGATTAGATTTTTGTGGAGCAATAAAGAAAACAAACAGGCAAAATAAAATATATAAAAACAAGTTATAACTAATTTTAAATTACTGTTTCATTCTGCAGAAGGTTCAAACTTAAAGTGGAGTCAGCTTTTCAGAGAGTTTTCTAGTAGAGTCGAGCTTTTGTCGAGAGGAAAGTGATCCTTTGCTCCATTGAAGATGATTCCCGAAGTGATTATTTTCCTCCAAGTTTCTCCCAGAGTCAACTGACTCAGACTTGAACAAATTAACTGAAGATTCAAGTTGTTTCTCAATACATGTTCTTGCCTGCACTTGCATTCTTGGGAAATGTCATCAGTCTCAGCCCAAGTACATTAAAAAAAACCTCATCTAACGTTGTACAGTTCAAATACCCATATGTGTTCTTGCTCCACCCAGAATATTGAGGATGGACTGGGAAGTGACTTCTGTAGACTTGAGAGAGTCAGATATCCCAGAATGCATTTTCCACCAACCTCAGCACTATTATTTTTTTCATGCCATGGAGATGTTGCATTAACACAGACCCTGCACTTTAGCCTGTGGTGTAGCCTGACACATCTCAAGAAATATAGCTACCTGTCACATTGAAGCAAACAGCAAAGACTGTTATTGGCCAGTAGTCACATTGGACACTCTTTATGCTGAACCAAACAACCAAAGTACTAGATGTTCTGCCTTGTGCCCAGTGACTTGCTGACTGTGCATGTTTAAATTAATGCTGATCAATCAACAAAATATGCCATTAGCATCAAACAGGTCAAGATGAACTTCACCAGTTTGATCTCAAAAAATCTGTTGGTACAATGATCTTTAATTGATCTTACATTATCTTCTGGGTCTTGGGTGAGATGGTATAATGTGTCATTTGTGCCTCCAGGCAATAGAAGGCCCTTACAGTACATACACGAGTCTGGGTCCGTTTTCTAGATGAAAAAGAAGAAAATGGTCATGAGTTTGATATTGATTTTAATACCATGCAGTTTCAAACAGATGTTTCCAAACATCTCAGCTTGTAGCAGCTGTTAAGATATAGCATTAATATGTGTATACTTGGCATTAGCGTTAATGTGTGTCCTTCTGGCTGTGCTGATTTGAACCTGCTAATGCCTCTCTATTTAACCATGCAACTATAACTTCCAATCAGTGAAATACACATCTTAATCTTTCCTCTCCGCTTGACCCCTACACCTGTTCAATCAATGCTGGTGATATGGCTCTCACACTGAAGTGTCACAACACTCATGCTTCATGTTTTCAGACATTTCTAAATTCTTCTAAATCCTTTCTCTATCTATTGTGACATTGAATGTTCTGACTTCACTTCAGAACATTTGATGCCAGGCAACAGGATCTATAGTCAAAACTGGATCTCTCTGTCCACTTCTTCTGTCATCCAAGGTTACATATTTTTAGTCTACTCTAGGGATGAGCGGTATCCACATTTATCAGGCGATCATATTTGTGGGGGTGGGGGGCACACCCTAGCAGATTATTTTTCCAGCAAACTCTAGCTCAAATCACATATATTTACAAGATAATGCCGCAAACTTTTGAGCACAAGTCAAGTGAAGGGTCTTCTGGGTATTATTGACTGTTTTCAGCTTCATTCATCTCCCAGGTAACCCAAACTTAACTCACAACTGCGGTGGGCTACTAGGCTTGTGTTGTGTCACATCAACAGTCTGTGAGCTCCAAAAACGTCCGCTCCCTGTGGCTCTCTTAAATTCACATGAATGAACTCTGGCCTTGAATTTAAAAACACAGAACATAAATTTGATATATAACCATTTTTTGATTGCCCCCAGTCCACAATAACATCTTATACCTCCCGAGCAATGACTGCTTCAGGCTAATCATTGCCACATTTGTAAACATGCTGTGTTGTGAATTATTTACGTATTGTTAAGTCATGCATACTGACTGAACATGTGGTATTTATTTCTATCATGTGTTCTTCCTATTGTTGCAGAAAAGCAGAGCAGTCAGCAGTCAGAGACGATGTGAGTTGTAGCTTGTTTATAATGTTAATTGTGCAATGTGAGCTTGGTTTTTTTGGAAGTTTTAGTTAACCCTCTGAGGCGGGATAAAATTGAAATTCCACATAAACACGTATATAACTCTGCGAGATTTTATCCTAGAAAAAAAATACAACATACCTCGGAAACCTTGAAGGGTCTACTTTCCAACTATATATAGGATGAAACGATATATATATTTATATTCTTGTGAGAGAAGCGTAAACAACAACCGGCACATTTTTGAGGCACAAGCTTTTTTGTTCCGCCCATAGACGCGTTCTGCCATTCATATGTTAACACTATGGTAATTCGGCAGCTGCTAGTGGAGGATCATTGACTGATAATTTGCATGAAAACGCCCATTCGCTTGTTATAAACACAGAGCACATGTAGGGGAATTGTTTTCGTGGAGCTTCGTCATGTCGCACTCACGGTTAACAGCTGCGGAGGCACTGCTACACATCCAGGAGAGCTTTGCTTTGGAAAGTGAAGAGAATTTCAGCTCGTCTGACGAAAGCGGGGAGGACAGTGACGAAGAAAGACTTTATTTTGAGATGCGGATTGATCCGAAGGTGGATTTTTGTGATAGGTGAAATATTTTCTTTCAAATGAAACAAACCCACGCTTCGTGCTCACTGTGTACACTCCGCGAATTCCGGATAAATTAAAATAAACAATAAATTAAATAAGAATTACTTTGTATATGAAAGCATAAATGAATGTAAAAAAACCCATGTAAGATGTATAATTATGTAAGAACGCGTTCATTCATGCTTATGTAAATACACTGAATGCTGCTGTTGTGTAAACGGCACATTCAAATGTAGCCTGTTGCTAATCTGAGTGTGAATGGCATGTTGTACATTAGTATGCGAGGCTCCAGTACCAAAAGTGTGGCTTATTGTCATGCTATAATGTGTAAATGGCTGTATATGTTTAGCCTAGTGTGGTAATGTAATGTGTAAATGGCCTGTGTGAATGTGATAGTATCATCCTATGTAGCTTGTTATGCTATGTACTGATATGTAAATTTTTGTAACTGCTCAGAAGACAATTACTATGCTATACATAGGTCATATGTAAGTACTTTATTTGAAATACAAGTCATTAGTTGTAGTGACTGTTGGCATGTATAGATAATCTTTGTAACTGCTCAAAAGAGAGTTTCTCACATTTATTATTATTTTTCTTTCAGAAATGTGGAAAATATTCCACCTCCAGGCAAAAGAAAACGTCGTCGGCCCAGTCTGCAACCACCAACACGTAGGGCAGGAGCACATGGTCCTTCCACATCTGAACTGTAAGTTTAGCATTTTGCTATACATAGGTCATGTGTAAATACTGTATTTGAAATATTAGTAAATATTTGTAGGAGCTGCTGGAATTTATACTGATATGTAAATCTTTGTTACTGCTCAGAAAACAATTGCTCACATTTCTTATTATTTTTCAGATATGTGGAAAATATTCCACCTCCAGGCAAAAGACAACGTCGTCAAGATGGTGGTATTGGACATCAGGAGACAAAGACGTGTTCTGTCACCAGTCACCATCGAAGGGGTGGTTGAGGGGGTTTGGCCCTTACAAGTACTTGGGTGTGCACTTGGACAACCGACTCGACTAGAGTTGTGCAGTGTTCAAGAAAGGAAAGATGTCTGTACTTTCTATGGAAACTGAGGTTCTTTGGAGTGTCCACTAAACTCCTTTAGACATTCTATCAGTCCGTTGTCGCTAGTGCTATATTCTATGCTGTTGGGTGCTGGGGCTACATCTTCAGCAAAAGTGCACTAAACAAACTAATATCAAAGGCTGGCTCTGTTGATGGAGTCAAACTGGACACACTGGAGGTGATGGCAGAAAAACTGACATCTGGTCAGCTGCTGGTCATTATGGATGATACTTCACATACCCAGCACACTACAGTGGACAAGCCGAGAAGCACTTTTAGTGGAACACTGATATAGCTGCATTGTGCTAAGGAGCGCCATGTGAAGTCATTTCTTCCCACAGCAATAAGGCTTTACAATGAGTCTCCTCACTGAAGACACTACTGATCTCCTGCTATTTGAACTGTGCTGAACTACACCTTACACTTACATGCCCAATCCTTACTGTCATTTATACCATTATGATGCACTCATTGGCACAGCTGCTTATCTGACCTGCTACTATCCACATTATAATTCTACTCTTTAGATTGACCACTTTTGTCTCTGTGGCTCCCAGTACTAAGAATATATTTACTGACAACTTCATTAACTCTGAATACCATTAGTGCAATAGTAATTATGCTGCTCTGCTTTTGTCATGTATATTGTCATTTATGTATACAGACATTTTTCACTCGTGAAATATTTTATCACTTTTATTTCTTAGTGTGATACATGCTAAGGCTGCTATTGTATAAGTTATGTGTACATATCTCATAAGTATATAGACCCTCCTCAATTCTATTTTATAAAGTTTCATAGTAGTGTTGTACCAAACCAGTTTTATATATCTGCTCTATATCTTGTTATTTCTATGTCTTCTGTTGTGCTCTTTGTACAGTTTTGTTGTAGTGGACTCAGGCCTGGAAATGTAATACATTTTTAATCTCTCTCAAATTGATCGAGATGTCTCCAGCATGGAACTCGTGTTTATTATAGGATCACAAACGAGACCATTTGGTCAAGTCACCATATGGCTTTCGAAAAGGGGTAGGGACTTCACCCACAACAAATGAATAGGACTACAATCTATATTCATGAACCAAGAACTTCACTCACAGGACATCTGGTGACTCAACACCTAGGAGTCTACTAAAGCTGATAACCCTTTCTATCGAAATGCAAAAGACATACCAAGCAACATCTGTCTGAGTGGATCAAACCATGTTCCATAATTTCCAATATTAAAATAAATAAATATATATTTCCCTGTTCATTACGGAAAGGATATTGCAACCAGTCACTAATTTTTTACATGACAGTTAAATTGATACCAGAAATGACACATACATCAAAAGGAGACTGAATTCCTGACCAAAGCATTCAGGACAACTGCAACCATGTGGAATGAACGCACACCCCAATGGCCGCCTAAAACAACAGCGCCACATCAAAGAAGTCCTTTGTTCTGGCATCTGTCACAATTCCTTCCTACAAGTTAATCCCCATTATAAAATGTTATAAACATACTTATGTTCCTGAAACCCCTGATATAATCCAACTGAGATTTATAAAATTGAATGTTCTTATTTCTATTTCCACAAGCGATGCTCGGTTGAAAACAACTAACTGACTAACTGTTTTCATAACATGACTTTATTTCATGTATTATTCGGTATTTGTGTTAAAACTGTTTTGTATATGCCATGTACAACACTCTGTGGAATAATCAAATGTTTTATCCACAAATCTAAAATTGGTGAACAAATAATTTGTGACTTAGTCCAAGTTCTTTGTTCTTTGTACCCGTCTCCGCCAAACCCAGAAGGTGAAGCCTTAGAACTTAACTGTGACTGAAACACTGTGTACCAATCACCTGCAGCTGCCCAAAGCCTCAGGGTCCAATCAGAGCACAAACTCCTCCTTTGAGGGTTTACAGAAACCTTAAAAGAAGACCTCCATCAGTGAATCTTAGGTAACAGTTTGACAGTAACAGTTCAAGTCAGGAGTCGAGAGTCAAGGAGAACGGAATCAACAACAGCAACAGCCAAGATTCAACAGAGAAAATCGACATGAATACTAACATGACAGTCAAGTCCTCTCAGAGAAGTAAAGAGACAGTCAAATCCTTTTCAAGTGTTGGGCCTTCCAGTAGGCTCCCATGCTTACTTTCAGGGTGAATGCCAAGTCCAATTTAACTTTAATGACTAAACACCTCTATTAGTCACCAGGTACAATCAATCTTTCAATAGTCTCAGTTAATGCACTCTACACATAAATTTCCTTCCAACTCACATTCACCAATTAGCCCTGTCTATGGAACTTTAATAATTAATCCCATGTTGTGAAAGTTATTGTTATCCAAATAGGCATTTTTTCTATACTATACAGGTGCTGGTCATAAAATTAGAATATCATGAAAAAGTTGATTTATTTCAGTAATTCCATTCAAAAAGTGAGACTTGTATATTACACTCATTCATTACATACAGATTTCATTTTTCTACAGGACTTAGTACCTGCACACGGTGCCAAATCTACCAGTACCTGGTTTAAGGACCATGGTATCCATGCCCTTAATTGGCCAGCAAACAGAAATTCTATGGGGTATTGTGAAGAGGAAGATGCAATAAGCTAGACCCAACAATGCAGAAGAGCTGAAGGCCACTATCAGAGCAACCTGGGCTCTCATAAGACCTGAGCAGTGCCACAGACTGATCAACTCCAAGCCACGCCACATTGCTGCAGTAATTCAGGCAAAAGGAGACCCAACTAAGTATTGAGTGCTGTACAAGCTCATGCTTTCCATGTTCAGAATTTTCAGTTGGCCACAATTTTTGTAAAACTCTTTTTTTTTTGTATTTGGTCTTAAGTAATATTCTAATCTTCTGCGATACTGAATTTGGGGTTTTCATTAGTTGTCAGTTATAATCATCAAATGAAATGTAATAGACACTTGAAATATATTAGTCTGTGTGTAATGAATGAGTATAATATAAAAGTTTCACTTTTTGAATGGAATTAACAAAATAAATCGACTTTTTCATGATATTCTAATTTTATGACCAGCACCTGTACAAGCATTATGTTTTTTGTGTTGAATTTGCTCATAAAGGTCAAGTGTAATTCCAGGCTCAAGGCCTTTTAGTCTCAGGAAATTGCATATTTATACTTTAATGAAGTTATATGTTTTACCAGAACAGTGGATTAAATAATAATTAATTCATTAGTAATCTATTAGTGACTAATTAATTAACTCACTCTGCTACTACATGTATGCTTCTAATGCTACACTGTGGCACTACAATATCCCTCAGGATCAATAACGACTTATCTTATCTTACTGAATATCTGCAAAGAGAAAAACAAAAAAGGGGAGAGAATCTAAAAAGATGAGACAATAAAGGGAAACAAACAAATAGAGAAAGTGAAAAAAGCTACAAATTAAAGAAACTCCAAAGTAACTACTAAGGAAATAGACTTGAGAAAAAATATAGATAACTGGTCAAAAGAATGAGAGACAAAGGTTTAAAATAAACTAGAAATCAGATCAAAAGAAATATCAGAAAAAAATTGTAGGGAGACACAGACATTCTGCCACAATCCCTTACCTTTTGTTCAAGCCCCATTTGTTATTTCAATAAACAAACAAGCAATATAACTATTAACTAATTATATCTATATTTTATACACAGAAAGAGTTATAGTATGACTGCTGTCAAAGTTAGCCTTTTGGACCAGTTAGGCGTAAGTTTAGATTTACTTTTATGTTTTTTTTTTTATTGGAGCAAGTTTAAGAATGATTTTCATCAGAATACATGTATAGAATAGAATACATGTCAACAATATTATTACACATTGTACAAACCCTGGAAATTATCTTTTAGTAAAATAAGGGCACAACTGCACCTTTAGACAAGGTTGTAGATGGATATGGTTCTGAAGCACATGTCATTGGTGCAAATATAAAAGCCATAAGGTTAGTACTCACTGGTAAGTCCACAGCAACAACAATAATAATGTTACACTTACATAGCACATTTCCATACTCACAAGGATGCTTATGAAAATGTAGAGAATTGTAAATGTTTTTTCTGTACATTCATAAGGTTTCTGTTGTAGTATGAGGTGCATAACAACATTATGAATTAATATTAGCTTAGTATTTACTATACCACATAAAAAAAAAAGTTACCTGAAAGATAAGACAAAATTGACATAAATCAAACACATTCTGTATAGACACTTTACCCCTTTCCCAACTATGTACAGTAAAAAATAAAAAGTCACAACATCACCCACCATTGCCCAAAATTTAATCACAGTTGGATCATTTTCCCCAATTATTAACTTGTGTAGGCACACTGGACCTTGGGATTTTGTACTATTAATGGCATTCTATGTAAATAAAATGTTTCTTAAATCTATAGTCTTACTTGATTCTCTGTGCATAGTTCTGGCTGTATGATGGGAGCCAAGGTTGACAGGTGAACACAGTAGCACACACTGTAGCTGCTGTTGTGGTCACAGGTATCTATGGTCTCCACAGCATTAGTACAGTGCACACAGGACTGTGCACCAGCAAGAAGAACTCCCTGCAAAAAAGAGAAGAAATGTGAAGAAAAGAAAAACAAGAAAACAGAAGAAATCCTTGAAATTGTAATATTTATACCATGCTTTATCCTAATGATATATTTGCTGCTACTCACAGCAACCCCTTTTCCTGGAAAGTGAGGTGTTAATTCCCTTGAAACTTGATTTAATTGAATTTTATTGTTATTTCAATCTGAAACAGTGTGAAGTAGACAGCGAAAATCAAACAGGGTCAACTTATATTAATCTACATAAACCACACAAAATGAAAAAAGTGTATGACGTGCAATAAATGCAAAACAACTGCAATAACAATAAACCTTAAAAAATACCAGACAAGGAAGACAGTACAGTTCAACCAATCACAGATCACTGATAGAGTAATGTAATTGAAATAAAGTGGACAAATATAAAGAAAGAGAAATGTAAAACACTGCAAGCATAGTACACTAATTAGCAGTGGCGGATGCTGGTCTTACAAGGAGGGGAATCTCAATTTTGGCCTACATCATAAAATGTGTCGGTTTATTTATACATAAATTCTACCCTCCGTTGCTTTTCAAGAAAATGATCTGTGACCCTTCGTACCAACAAGGCATCTTTTCCAGGGGCTTGACTAGTGTCCTCTCAATGACAAGCAGAGCTAGGCTGCTTAAACGACCTTGGCCCATGTGAAGTGTGTCTGCCTGTGAGTGCTTTGTGACGGTAGAGGGGCTCAGCAGCACCCACTGGACAGAAACTGCGATAGAAGTCAGAAAGAGTGATAGAAGTCAGTCTCCAAACACAAGCAGCTACAAAAAAAAAAAAAAAACCCACCAGAAATAGAAGCTTGATTTGTCGCTAGTCGTTTTTAACAAAGAAAATGCCGCTAAGAGGATTAAGAAAGTCTCTGGTTCAACTCAGAACAGAATGAAAATTTAATGCTCCCACAGATCTTTACACCAAAGTATCGCTGATTCGTTTCACTGTCAATTAAAAAGAGATTCAGCCTGAGACAGATCATCCAATCATCCTGCAATAGCTGAGCGTCCGGGCCAGCCGAGGCCAGCCCACTGCCCCATAGACCCCCAGAGATGCTGAGCCTCCGATGGCCGAGACAAAGCCCAGCGTTTATCCAATGACTCGTCTCGTTTCGCTGCACTTCACTGCTTCACTATTGAACTCTGTGGACGCCCAAGCACTGTGAATCTGCGGGAATGATTGAGAGGAAAGCCGCGTCTTTACCAGTGATAAGAAGCTGATTCTGAAGAAAAGTTGAGCGTGTTGTAGTGCATATTTATTCAATGACATGAACAGGACAGTATATATTTGATAACTTATGTTTTGACATTTTAGGGGAAGCTGAGCTTTCCTTGCAGTCTTAGAGCAATCGCCTCTGCTAATTAACAGCAGAGGGATAGCAGTGATCATCCATTTCAACAGTAGCAAAAGTAGTAGCCACTATTCGAAATAAGTAAAAGAGCAAAGTTCAGTCTACTGTACTTAGTACAAAAACATGGTACTGTTAAAAGTAGTTGAAATTATTTAACGCAGTGATTCTGAAACTGAGGTACTTGTACCACTGGTGTTGCACGAAGCAGCGAGAGGTGGTATGTCAGATGACCTTCAATAATTTACAACTGAATATGCTTTAATAAAATATTTTTGCGTTAAAAAAGTTATACACCATAGTTAATTATGTCTGTAAAGGAAAGTGGGGAATGCAATCTCCCAGTATATTGCAAAACCCATGTGAAGCAAGTCCACTTTCTGAATGTAAGCAAACGTTAGAGACAGACTTGAGCAATTTGGACTTTATTACAAAAAGGCCAATGCTGGAACAAGAAACTCAAGCCAAGACCAAGCACAAGAACACAGAGAGAAACACTCCTGAACCGAGAAGGAGTACTCCTGAACAAAGTAAGAATTATGTACATGTGAAGACAGAATAGAAGAAAGTGCATCAGCTGAAGGAAAAAAAAAACGGCCATTCCTCATATCCTTCTTCAGTCCTAAAACAATGCTTAACGTTGCTTAATGTTTCCTCCCATGCTCCAAAAACACATGTTGGTAGTTGGATTGGTGACTCAAAAGTGTCTGTAGGTGTGAATGTGTGTGTGCTGCCCTGTGAAGAACTGGCACCCCCTCCAGGGTGTATTCCTGCCTTGTGCCCAATGATTCCAGGTAGGCTCCGGACCCACCATGACCCTGAACTAGATAAGTGTTACAGTCAACATAAGTGTTGTCTCTAGGGGCATAGACCTCACAGTGCTTCCTTTTCTGCCCATGTCCTTGTTGGGGGAGAACAGCCAGGGCAGCGGCTGGAGCTGGGGCTTGCACACACCTAACCAGACTGGCAGAGGCTGGTATGTGGGGAATGTGCTGGTGCCGTTGAATAATAGGAATCATCAAAGCTTTCTGAGCCACATATGCGTTGAAATCAAAATCATCAAGAATGTGTTGGAACATTGCCACAGGCCAGGTCTTCCACTTCTGAGACATCCTCCTCTATCTCTGATTCAATTTCATTGCCCTCTGCATCATCTCAAAAAGCCTGGACCAGAACCTCTTTGACAGATAACTGCTTGGTTAGTTGCCTACTCATTGTGCTCAGAGTAAAAGGAGTGCAAGACAAACATCAAGCTATATACAAATCGGATTCCCAAAAAGTTGGGACACTAAACAAATTGTGAAATAAAACTGAATGTAATGATGTGGAGGTGCCAACATCTGATATTTTATTGAGAATAGAAAACAAATCACAGATCAAAAGTTTAAACTGAGAGAATGTGTCATTTGAAGGGAAAAATATGTTGTTTCAAAATTTCATGGCATCAACAAATCCCAAAAAAGTTGGGACAAGGCCATTTTTTACCACTGTGTGGCATCCCCCCTTCTTCTTACAACACTCAACAGACGTCTGGGGACAGAGGAGACCAGTTTCTCAAGCTTAGAAATAGGAATGCTCTCCCATTCATGTCTAATAAAGGCCTCTAACTGTTCAATCGCCTTGGGCCTTCTTTGTCACACCTTCCTCTTTATGATGCGCCAAATGTTCTCTATAGGTGAAAGATCTGGACTGCAGGCTGGCCATTTCAGTACCCGGATCCTTCTCCTACGTAGCCATGATGTTGTGATTGCTGCAGAATGTGATCTGGCATTATCTTGTTGAAAATGCAGGGTTTTCCCTGAAAGAGATGACGTCTAGATGGGAGCATATGTTGTTCTAGAACCTGAACATAGTTCTCTGCATTAATTCAGAGTACTTCCTAACTGCATCCAACATTTGGCCTCAGGAATGGTGACACTAAGCTCATGTTTAGCTGCTACTGAGCACAGAATTTTCTTTCACAATGATGGCCTTAACAAATGTGGAGGGCAGCCATGGGCTAATGGTTAAAGGATGAGCTTGGTACTTGAATGCCACCCATGTCCTGTAGGAATATCCAAGGCTGAAGTGCCCTTAAGAAAGGCACCTAACACCCAAAATTCTCCCTAGGTTCAGATGATGGCTACCAAGGTGTCTGTGTGTGTTTGCCTGTGTGTGTTCACTGCCCCATTAAATCCAGGTTAAATATGGGTAAAATACAGAACCCAAAATTCATTGTACCACTGTACAATTTTCATAAAGCACATCAATTTAAATGATAAACATAGATTATATTCCCAATTAATTCTATACAACCTGATAAATGATCAAAGGGATATGTACAGTCATTAACTTAATGCACAGTGAACACTACAAGTGTGTACTATTCATTGTGATATTTTATGACAGGAACTTACTTTTTGTGTGAGAACTTGATCAGTGATATTCTCCATTTGGTTTAAAAGATCTCTTGCACATAGTTCTGTGAAATTGTTCTAAAACAAAAAGTCAGTTAGAAGCATATGTTTTGTTAGACATGACCATTAATACTAACAGTCACCCTATTAAGGTCAGGTATTTGGTATTGAATGTAATTAAATGGACACAAACCTGGCAATCCACATACATTGTGATATCTGGATCTAAAAGGAACGGAAATTAGAAATTAGAGTTTTTTAAACTCCTCAGACTAGATTTTAAAGACCTCAGTATATTAACTTTATATGCAATATGTACACTGAGAAGTTAAAACGGTAAAACAAAGTTGGCCAGAAGTTGATCTGAAATGTTTTAAAGGTTTGAACTGGAGCAATTGTTATTGTTTTATTCATAAATCCATGTTCGTATTTTTTCTTTTTTTTAACTGACTTTTTATGACAGAATACATATCCTTGGAATAAACTCTGGCCATTGAAATGATACCTTATTATACAAATGATTGGATTACTTACCTACCTGTCTACTACATAACTCTCTGAGCATCCCCTGATCAATGCACTGCATGCATGCAAAGAGATTCCACATGTGCCAGCTGTATAAAGACGAGGCAAAGAAGAGGCTGGATCAAGTGAGACAGCCAGCCAAACTGAGCATGTAGTATTGGGCATTTTGGGTATTATCTTAAACATTAATCAGATACGTGGTAGGCTGATAACATTTAAAACCTGTGCCTCCTCACTCATTGTAGCTAGCTCTCTCACTTTATCACAGACATGCGTTTGAGTGTCATGTTTGAACAGGTGGAAGAACATAAGGGCCAATTACATGGACCTCTGTATTTGAGGAGGGACCCAGGCAGGAATAAGTGTTAGCATTGTAATTTCACAGATACGTCACTTCCGGCTGAGTGCTCTCGTGCTCAATTTGAAATTGTTTGCTGTTTGTCGCTGTTTTAGTCCTTTAGACGTTTATTTACAATCTTTATTGCATATTTTTCGGCATTGCTTCTCCTAGTGTGCTGTCTTCATTGTTCCTAATCCACTGTGCTTCTTAACTTCATTTTTTTTTCGTACATATTATTTCTCATTGTTTATTTTTCTCTCTTCATGGCACCTGCCGAGGAACGAGCCCTTTCTCAGCTCGGCGCGGAGCGCGAGCACCTGGGTCGCCGGATTCAGCGTCTCTTTGAGAAGCAGACGGAGCTCCAGCGGGAGAAGACGAGACTCGAGGTAGCCCGCGATGCCTCCTACGTGGCCATCGCCTCTCCGGCTCCTCTGCCGCGGCGGTTCGCGGGGGGTATCTACACGCCTGCACTGGGATGGGAGCATGGGCGTTGGAAGCCGAGGCCGTCCTCCCCCTCCACCATAGCCAGTCTTCACTTCTGCCAACCGGTTTGAGGTGCTCAGCTCCTGGCCTTCACCAGCACCTGTTCCAGCACTGAAGACTAAACAGGACGGTGTTCTTATTATTGGAGATTCAATAGTTAGACAAACGCCTCGACATTTAAAAGTGCTGGGCATAAAGAGTAATGCAACCGTGTCTTGTCTCCCAGGCGCACGTGTCCTGGACGTTGCTAGGCGGCTTCCCTCAGCGCTTCGGCAGCGCGATTACTTCGGCACCGTCACGAACGACATCTCCGCCCGCCGCAGTGAGGTCCTGAAGGAGCACTACCGTTCGCTTCTGGATACTGCTCGGAAGAAGATGGACACTAGGATCATTGTCTCTGACCCCCTGCCCATGTACCGTCAAGGATACGAGGCATTTAGCAGGCTCTTTGGGCTCCACTCCTGGCTCCTGGATTGGTGCGGCACTGTCGGCGTCGACAACTGGGAATGATTTTGTGAGCGTCCAGCCCTGTATCGTTGGGATGGGCTTCATCCGAGCCGTCTAGGAACCGTAGTTGAGGTGGTTCTGTGCCGGAACTGACTGGTCATTCCCAGTCACATCAGTCACGTAGGTGGAATGGATAGCGAGCAGGTAAGTAATATTAAAATTCCTAATGTTCCTCCTGACCATCTCTCTACTGCTAGTATGACGAGTAGCATGTCCATATCACCCACTCTGATTAACACTAATACATTTTTCAGCATTGAGACTGTCTGTTTCCCGCAAAGCTTGTTATCAAAGACGCCCAAAAATCAGTTTTAACAGCCTAATTAGAATTAACACCAAGGCACTGCAACGAATGCAATATTTCAGCACTTCCAGCATTAAATTAGGGCTTTTAAATATACGATCTCTAACATCCAAAACACTCACTGTCTGTGATATCATTGCTGATAACAAACTCTATGCATAATGTCTCTGCGAAACATGGGCTAAACCCAATGAATACATTGCCCTAAATGAGTCCACTCCTCCTGGCTTCAGCTATTACAGTTGCCCATGAACATCTGGTCGTGGTTATGGTGTAGCCACAATTTATGACCCTACCATTGACACAACACAAAAATCTATTTATGATACTAAATCCTTTGAAGTACTTACTCTTAAAGTCACTGCTTCAAAAAGGAAGCACTCTTTTATGCTCATCACAATCTATCGTCCTCCTGGCCCTTATACAGAATTTCTTTGTGAATTTGCTGATTTTCTCCCAAGTGTAGTTATCGTTTCAGAAAAGGCCTGAGCCACGCTATATTAGAAAGTGCACTATAACATCCTCAACGGTTAGTGATTTTATCAATAACCTTCTAGACCTTACCACCATTTCTTTTCCAACTCACCCAAATGACCTTGAGCTTGTTACAAACAACCTACAACATTTATTGTGTACAAACCTAGATAGTGTTGCACCAGTCAAGACCAAACAATTTAGAGAGAAAAGGCTGGCTCCATGGTACAGTGACAGCACGCGTGCCTTAAAACTGACTGCTCATAACCATGAACGTAAATGGAGACACACGCAACTAGAATGTTTCCGAATTGCATGGCAGCACAGCCTCGCTGACTACAAACATGCCTTATCTAAAGCCAAATCACAGTACATCTCTTCCCTTATAGAAAACAAGACAACCCTAGATTCCTTTTTAGCCCTGTAACAAATCTAATTGACAACAAAAAGGAAATCAACCCCATTGTCCCCTCTGATTTCTGTAGTAATGACTTTGAGGTTTTTTAATGATAAAATTGATTGCATTCACCTCAAAATCCAAAATCAGTCCAAAGTCACATCGGCTTTTGTCGATGAACCCCCCGCCATCTCTGAGGTGCGCTTAGACTACTTTAATTCTGTTGATGAAAATGACTTGCCCCTGGAGCTGTGTGACTCCAGTACTACCTGCTACACCACAATTCCGCCTGCATAAGTTGGTTTAAATATGCTAAAATACTGCTAGCATTTTCAAACTATTTAGACAGAAGTGTTTGCTGATTGCTTAGCCTGGAGAATGTCTGTAATTGAAGGAAATTATGGTGACTACATGGTAAAAGATATATATCGCCCAGAAGATACACTGGACCATGTAATTACAACTTTGGTGCTATTCAAGCCATTATAACCACTGTCAGAACAGCACTTACCAGAATTAGTGTATAATTTTAGCAAATGCTACCACTGGCCCTCGTTCATCAGTAACTCTTAAATACCTGATTACAATACTTTGGTCAACAAAACCTAACAAACACAGAAACACAAAGTGCAACATTATGTTAGTCCAACAAAAAGAAAGCATCTGTCTCAACACATCTATAGACATTCTTACTCTCTCTTTCTCCTCCTTGCTCCCTTTGCCATAATGTATGTACTGGCAAAACCAGGCTAGATTCTTAAAGCATTATGCAGTTCTCACAAAAATCTCTCACACACTGGCTGGGTAGCTTTTGCTCCTCACAAAAAAGTAGAAAATCAACAATACCTAAATACTACCAATACCTCCTTAAGGCATTTCAAATATGCAGATGTATGACATGAAAAGGCAGAAATGGAACACTGAGTCACTAATAGTGAATCAGCTTGTTTATATATTCTCCCTGGTGGATAGAGAATGGTATGATATAAAGCAAGTAACTGGGCAACCCATAAGTGCTTAGTGGCATCCAATTTGGTTGTTCAAATTACTTAAGGAATAGGTATAAATTCACACAATACATATCACAAAACCTTTCTGTTATGATCTTGTCACAGATCCAAAAAATCCAGCTTCATGGAGCTGTTCAACTTCTGACTGGGTTGGGGTTGAAGCTACAACTGACATAAATAATGGGGCCCACTCAGTCATCCTGCACTTGATAGAGCACAGAATTAAAAAAAACCTGGTTACTAGCACCAACCTCCAAAAAATATAAGGGAGAAATTTGCAGAGGCGGGTATAGGGTTAGTCACAAGATTTAATTTCAGCTCTTGAAAACCAGACATGGATTGTTCCGAATTAATTCCTGACTGAGGCTAAGAGGTTCTCTAGGTCTTTGTCCCACCTGCCTCTGCTACTAGGTGATGCAAAGGACCAACCATCTTTAAGAACCCTTGAATAAAATGCAGATAATTTCTGAAGCAAAGAAATGTAACCAGATCTGGCCAATTAGCTACAAGAAACACTTTTTTAGTATCTGTAGACATGCCGTGATTAGACACAAAGTGGCCAAGTTACTGAATTTGAAAGCAACATTCATTCATTCATTATCTGAAATAGCCTATCCAGTTCAGGGTCGCAGTGGGTCCAGAGCCTACCTGGAATCATTGGTTGCAAGGCGGGAATACACCCTGGAATGGCGCCAGTCCTTCACAGGTCAACACAGACATTCACTCACACACGCACACCTATGGACACTTTTGAGTCGCCAATCCACCTACCAATGTGTGTTTTTGGACTGTGGGAGGAAACCGGGGCACCCGGAGGAAACCCACGCAGACACAGGGAGAACACACCAACTCCTCACATACAGTCACCCTGAGCGGGAATCGAACCTGCTGCGCCACCGTGCCGCCCCTTGAAAGAATTCTCTAATTTTGCCTTTAAGCCTTCCTGTTACAGTTGCCTCAAGAAGGATCCAAATGGCTCACATGCTGATCTACGTCAGAAGATAAGATAATGAGATGTCATTAAGATACAACAACAGAGACTGGCATTTCTGATCACCAAACGTACTCTCCATGAGTTTCTGGAAGAATCCAGGGCCATTACATAACCCAAATGTCGATATAAGGGAGTAGAAAATGCTGTCGTAAGATGGTTGATTTCAGTAACAGAGACCTGATATTTCCCATTGGCTATGTCCATTAATTCTAAACTATGGAGGCCCTGATAAAGCATCTAAGGACTCCTCAATTCAATTCAATGCATTCATCCTAGCTTTGTTGTTTAGCTGATTGTAATCAACGAACATACAAATAATACCATCTTTCTTCCTGACCAGTGCAATGGTAGTAGCATAAGGACTAGAGCTATCATGGATAACTTGGCTATCAAGCTTGTGAGCAATATTATTTGGAATCTGTTTTACATCTGCATTGCTGGTACATCATCCAGTGAAGGATATAATCTCGCAAAGAAATATCATGAGAATTTACCACAGTACAATAAAAGCAAAGACAACACTGAAGAACACTTATAGAGGTGGGACTTTACCTTTCCCTGGTCTAAGTGAGGGAGGACAGACAGATCTATACCCTCAATCTGTTCCAATATGGGGCTAACCTGTGTTGTATGAGACCACCGTACACTGTTCGCTCACCTATTCTGTGACTCCAGCAGGTAGGCTCACAACTTCTAAAAGTGTCAAAAGCCTAGACAATGTGGATGCAAAGCTGCACTTGTACAACCAACATTTACCTCAGGTGAATAAACAGTCACTCAAAGATACAGAAACAACATCTTTTAACTCTAGAAGCGCAGCACTTGATTGACCTACTTGTATCTAAAAGCACTGCACCAGTGATACTCATAAAAATAAATTAATTTGCTGCACTACGTGGTATTCGAGAGCCCTCCTTTCATGACATTTCCTAAAAAAAATTAAATTTAAAAATGAATTTATTTTTACAAGGATTTTAATTTGTGTGTAGGCTTATGGAAGCAAATCTGTCAGACTCTGAAATATTACCAGTGCAATTTTTTGCACTGAAATTATGCATCTGAATTTTGCTGCTTTTGAATTTAAGTTTTCAGATTTACACCTCTGAATATTTTGCTTCGAAATTGTGCATCTGAATATAATTGCTCTTGAATAGAACTCGTGAATTTTCAAGAACACGTTTTCACTGTTAGAATAGCACTAAACAATTAGCATACATATTACACTGTACATGTTGATTATTTATTTTTACACCTACCTACATCCTACATTCCATACTGAAATTTAACAGGATGCATTTTGTTCCATATTTGCGAGTTTAGACAATTTAGACAGATTTGTTGAGAAGCGTCTAGCTGCAGACTTGCACTTTCTGCCTCACATGCAACACCAGCCTATTCATGATGTCAGTTCACTCTCTGCTGTGGAAACTGAATTACGTTGTGTCTGTTGAGGATTACATTTGCACTTTGTGTGCGGCTGGTGTGAAATACTACACTGATTAAAGCAGTGTATTATCTGGTGAGTTTATGATGAAATGTTTGTAATGTATGTCTAACATGTATTAAAACTTTAGAATTTTATTTTGGCATGCTATTTATTTTCACATTTTAGTTTTTTTTGCTGTATTTTTGTCTTGAATTGTAATATAAAAATTGTATTAATAATTTTCAGGATTGCGAAAAATAAATGACAAAGACACTTAGTACTGTTTTACCTCATTTCTACAAAACTAAACACAATTTGGTACAAGGATATGAAAATTACCAGAATAAAAACTCATATTTATTTAAGTTTGAATCATATGACATTCAGTAATGACACAGGTATTTAGAAAATTAACTACCACAAATAAATACTGTCACTCTGATTAGCAAAGACAAACCACGTACCACTGGGATATAAGACTGACAATGAATAAACATTAGATTTGTCATACTGATTGTTGACTGTATGCACTCAAAAAAATGCTTGAGTTTAACAAAACAAAACTGCTTTATTGCCAAGAGATTTGGCTTGTAAAGACAGACAGAACACACACAGGAACTGAGCATGTTCCAAACTACAGAAGGAGAGGCAGCAGGCTACACGCTAAAGTGCACATGTCTACTATTTGTATCATAGTTTCTCTACACTGGTAATAACAGAATTGAATAGTGATTATGGTATCTTGTCAATCAGTTTCAGTGGAAGCCAATTACACAACCCATTTCTGATATCAGTTGATTTTTATTAAGTCAATCAGAAGCCAGTAGTAGCTGTCCATCATTTAGTACTGCAGTCAGTGAATTCACAGTCCCTTCTACTGGTTTTTGTACTTTGCAGTGGTGCTGAGAGTACAATGTCAGTACACAGAAACAAAGGGGTTATACAGTCCTGCTTTTACAACATACCTTAGTATTAAATTTATAATTATTAATATTATATTAAGAAACATAGATAGATACTTTATTGATCCCTGAGGGATATTCAAGAATTTCCAATTATATCATTTACCCTGTTATAAATTATATAGTTACCCTGTTAGCAACTTATTTTAAAGAAACTACCTTTTGTATCTCACTCAGCATATATATGATAACAAAAGACAATAAAATCTTACATTAGATATTCATTCATTCATTATCTGTAACCACTTATCCAGTTCAGGGTCGCGGCGAGTCCAGAGCCTACGTGGAATCATTGGGCGCAAGGCGAGAATACACCATGGAGGGGGGACCAATCCTTCACAGGGCATACATTAGATATTTTGATATGAAATAATAAAAAAAAAAAAACATTAATAAAATATTCCTAGTATCTAAAACATATAGACCAATTTGGAACGGACATCACGATTATATCACTGGCAGCTGTGTGCACGTGGTGGCAGTAAAACAACAAACAAGTGGAGTGAAACAGGCAAGACACACAAAGTAGGAACAAAACATGTTTTGTTGTGCTATTGGATGCCAGAATCAGAATGGAAAAGCAAATTTTCTTCATTTTTATAGAATACCATCATCAAAGACGTAAACATCATGTTTATGTTTACAAGCTATTAAACAGACAGACTGGACTGATGAAAGCACCCAAAATTCCCTCCTCTGCAGTGCACATTTCATATTAGGCAAGGTTTTTCGCCACTGTTTATCACACACAAATGCAAAATCAATGATGTACTTAATAATAACATATTAGTGAAAGCAGCAACCACAGAGCTGGAATACTCAGTTATTTCAAGATGGTAAATAGCAGAGGCAGTACGTTGTTCCGTAAAATACAAAAAGCATCCATCAAATCTTGGTAGATTTTAAGAGTGTTTCTGTTGTAAACACGCTGGGTTTTTCAACAAGCTATATGAAGATGTCTGGCCACTGTAGGGCGGCACGGTGGCGCAGCAGGTAGTGTCGCAGTCACACAGCTCGAGGGGCCTGGAGGTTGTGGGTTCGATTCCCGCTCCGGGTGACTGTCTGTGAGGAGTTGGTGTGTTCTCCCCGTGTCCGCGTGGGTTTCCTCCGGGTGCTCCGGTTTCCTCCCACAGTCCAAAAACTCACGTTGCAGGTGGATTGGCGACTCAAAAGTGTCCGTAGGTGTGAATGTGTGAGTGTCTGTGTTGCCCTGTGAAGGACTGGCGTCCCCTCCAAGGTGTATTCCCGCCTTGCGCCCAGTGATTCCAGGTAGGCTCTGGACCCCCCGCGACCCTAAATTGGATAAGCGGTTACAGATAATGGATGGCCACTGTAACTTTGGCCATTTACTATGACAGTGAGTATGGGTCAGGAAACCTCACCACATTACTAAGAGTTAGCTTATTAGTATAGGACAACCTCTCTTTTATTCACAAGTTAATAAAATAAATGGAGAAAGCATCCAGTTTCTACAAACGAATGCCTATACTAATGAACTTTCCAAGATACGAACCGGGCATTTGAATATTTTTTGCCACCACCAACGAACCATGACTCTAGAAACGAACTCCGCCAAGCCGGCGGCTGGAAAAGGCCAATGGCCCAAATAGGCGAGTCACCCAGCGTGCCCAGACTTAAGATTAGCAAATTGTAGTTTTAGCAATTTAGCATTAGTGTAAATAGCAGACATCGAAATTTGTGCTAAATTAAGCCGTATCTACGCTTCGTCTTCCCACATTCACCTGCCCTCTCTCCGTTATTCCACCCACCCCCCACCTCCCGTCATACAGCCAGTGCCTTTGTTACTCCTCCAGCCAGTCATCACGTCTTCAATATGTAACCACTTAAAACTTTATTTCTTTTTTATTACTGTTACCACTGTATTTCTTTTTTATTTTTAGTAATGCTATATGTATTTTTTTTTTTTTTACTAATTTGAGAGTTTTGTAAACTTATATCAGTGCAAAAAGGGTGACTTTCGGGGTGGGCTGGAAGGCATTAAGTGCTTTTCCATTATATACATTAAATGGGAAAAATTGACTCGAGAAACAAACATTTCTACTTACAGACCAGGTCACGGAATGGGTCAGGTTCGTAAGTAGAGGTTCCACTGTATTCCCATTTTCCCACACTTGACACCACTATGCTCACTGTGAATTTCTACCACCCACAAACCACATACTTTCTGTTTGCAAACAAACAATATGGTCTATATACACAAATATAGGAGTCCTAAATAATCTAAAGACTAGTCTCTATATT
The DNA here is from genome assembly GCF_029633855.1 of Hoplias malabaricus. Lineage (NCBI taxonomy): Eukaryota > Metazoa > Chordata > Actinopteri > Characiformes > Erythrinidae > Hoplias > Hoplias malabaricus. Next base: position 61,035,147 of record NC_089801.1, on the reverse strand, counting down.
AAACATAGGTTGTAACAGAAAAGCAGAAAATGTGTTTTAACATAATTTTGTATTTACATTTTATATAAAATAAGTTATATTTTAAAAGAGGTATACATATATAAAATATTTAAATAATGATAAGAATAAAAACAATTTAGATAATCAAGTGGTTATGAAAACTGTAATAATGTGTTTGATCGATACGACTGCAATTGGCTGACAACCTGTAGTGACAAACATTACTGTTGTGTTCAACCAAATATAAAATGTATATTACTGCCTGTGCATAAAGTAAAAAAAAAAAAAAATTAAGATAAATTGAGAAAGAAATTGCTTACATGCTGCTAAACAGTCAAACTATATAAAAATTACAAGTGCATATTTTTCATCTGTTTAAGACTATTTGCATTGATCATTCAGCAATTGGTGTACGTGACTATGAATAATTCAACAGATCTTTGATTTTTTTTTTTTTTACTGGACATAAAAACATGTAAGGTAATGTAACTACAATTACTGTCTTTTAGACATCTCAAAAAAATAAGATGCTTTAATCATGATCTCATCTTATATAATAAATAAAAAATAGTACAGTAATGTTTTAATCTGGTAATGCTGTATATGTAAAATCTGCTTTACCACAGTTTAAAAAGGCTACTAACATTCCTTTTATCATCGATCAATTTGATTATAACCAACAGAATCCTAGTTAACACCTGCTTTTGAAGATATTATTAAGAAGAGTGTCTGCAGTGTAAATTGACAGGCAAGTGACTCTGTATGGCTATTGGTGTAATAAATGATTAACAACAAAAATACAGTAGAAAAAGATTGGCATATACATACTGGCTTCTGGTGCCTACATTTGGCATAAATAAAATAAACTAAAAGGAATAACACACTTTTGAACTAAAAATTTGATTCTATCATCTCAATCAGATACAGCACATGGAATATTCAATACTTTGTATTGAAGAATACATTTAACATGACTATCTGTACCTCATACAAAAAAAAACATATATAATTTTTGTGTTTGTATGGGGTACAGAGAGTCATGTTAAATGTGGACACACGCGAGAGCAGAAAAACAAGCACTGTGCTTGCTTCCTGTAGCTCCGCGCCCGTTTCACTGTTTTCAGTGTGCATTACAGTTTTTTCCTCGCTTCTGAAATTTGCGCTTGCTTCTCAAAAGTCTGCTCACTTCTCAGTTTTAACAGAAAATAAATCACAGAATCAAGACCTTGTAACTGATTCCTAGTGATGGCACCCTTGAATCTGAAAATGATTAATTACTCGAAGCTTCATGACACAGTGCACATAAGTGCTATCTGGTGGCCAAAACCTCAAAGTGCTTTGTGTATCTTACGAACAGATGTCACATTTTACAGCTTTTAAAACTGTGTTTGGGTGCATTACAACCAATTATTTGTTGTTTAAATAAAATAAACCACTAAAACTAAACTGCTGTGCATGTCTTCAATATCTCAAACCCTATGAAGGACTGGCGCCCGCTCCAGGGTGTGTTCCCTGGGTTGATTCTAGGTAGGCTTCAGACCGACTGTGACACTGAACTGGATAAGGGTTACAGACAATGAATGAATGAATGATAATAATGCAGATTCATCTGTAAAGACTGATGTTAAATGATCACATTTCCCTTGATGGATTTATGCTGATATCTAGGCAGTACAGCAAACAGTGTCTGGAGAAGGTACATATATTAAAATTATTAAAACATGTGATAAACTCCTCTTTGAAAATAAAGACCAAATTATTTAAAAATACCTACAGACAACCTGCACAGTAACTATCGGGATCAGCTGTTGGTGAACAGGTATAATTTTTCTCAACTAGTTTTTCCATAATGTGAACTGCAGAGCATCACTGTTACTAATCCAGTAGTTGTATTTTTCGAAGAGAATTCAGACCGTGGCCGACATCAGCTTTCCTTTTAAAATTAATACAAACAAGTTCAGTTCTATTTATTGCTACTACTCAAATAACCCCTATTTTCTGCATTAATATTCAATAATGCTTTTATCATATACTCATACAGTAATGAAGTATTCACTGTCTTTCTGTGAATTTGAAGTTGGTTATATCACCTACATTAGTCTGGTTTGTGTTAGGTTATACTTACTTAAATTTTCAGGACTGTTGTTTGTGAGGACAATAGTGACACCTGTGATGGTAGTTAGCAGGATAAGAGTGATCCCTTTAGGAAAGATTTAAAACACGGCTGATTAATCACAAACACTGCTGTGTGTAAAAACATTATTATTCCAGTGAAACCTACTTTACAATTGCCCAACCACCATCACAATTACTCAGGCACATTACATGAATGGGAAAATCTTTAGAGGACTAATTTTTACACAGGCTGTCTAATAATTAAAATACATCTTCAGGATTTGTCAGGTTAGCCTTAAAGGAGCAGCCTTTAATATCTGACACCAAGCACATAAAATCTGAACTATAATACAGGTTCAAAACAGTGGAGATAGCTGTCTGCCTCCTCCTCAGAAGCTCAATCAGGTTGCCAGTTGGAGGAAAACTGAATGAACAGTTTATACAAGAAAAAAAAAGAATGAATTGCCATATTTGCCTGATCTGTGGCCAATTTCTGAACACACACACACACACACACAACGTCTGTAATGTGATTTAATGGGAAATTATTATGGATGAAATCACCTGCCAAAACAATCATACAATAAAACTAAATTTAGTATTAGTTTGCTTGTGTTTACTCCAAATTATTGCTCCATATATAAAATTATCTGCTTTTTCTATTTAAAAAGCAGTACATTCTTTTATAGCTATGAGTAGACAAAAATTATTAGAAAAAATTAACTTCAACAAGGAGGAAAACTCTTTAATTATATTTCCTATATATTGGAGCATTTCTATTGGCTCCTTCATTTTTGTTGTTATTATTTTTACAATTTTAACACAATGAGGACTTTTCAAAAGATACAAAATATCGCAAGTTTGATACAAGGAGACGGGATGCAGATGGGAATGTGAATTGCTGCAAGTCACAAACACACTGGACAGCACACACTCACACCTGTGGACAATTTCACACAGCCAGTCCACCTACTAACGTATATTCATTAATGAATGGTGACGGTACACACAACTGTTGTCAGCTAGCATACACAAAACTTCCAAGATATCATGTACACGTGACTTCATGTAATCAGTGACTTCACCTTGGTACAGGTTCAGGGTGGACTAGGCAAATGCTAGGGGTGCTGCATTTCCAGCGGAGAGATGAAACTTTACCTTTTTTTCACTAATACTTTTTAGATTTTATTTGTTCTAAATATCATAATAAACCCACAACTTGCTATAATATAGGCCGTAATAATATTTGTATGATGCAGCTGACTGTGTTGGATTACTCTGGATATAACCTCTCCACACCCCATGCCTTCCCTGCCCCCAAAATTAAGTTCCCGGCTAGGTCCTACTTCCACCTTAAGATTTTAAGTATATTTTAAGTTTTACTGAAATGGAACTGTTTTTCCCATTGTTCACTCTCTATGATAATCTAGTGTTGTAATGTTACAGTTTGTGTGTGTAGGTTAATACTGTAAAAAGTTCCAGAATTCTCTGTTTCATTTAAAGAGTTCGTAAGAAATGTGTTTTAGCTGATTGACTGTGTTTGGAATGAGGTGGAAATTGTATGTAAGAATACACTGACCAATTTAGCACTTGACATTAATTTCATCATTTAATCTCTGGTATGCTAAAGTCACTAATATCAAATTTATTATAACAATATCAATTACAAAGTAGGTGACTGCACTTAGTATTATTCATTGATACACAACAGCAATGTGTATTGATTGATACATTGATACAATAACAACAGTTATTATTTGTAGAAAACAATGTCATTATTAGAATATCAACAAAATCTAAGCAGTTATTTAAGCAAAAAGAACATTTTTCTGTTCTTTCAAAATGCAATAAAAATAGTACTCACATCTCCATAGAGCCATTATAATTCTATATATTTTAACCATCATTTGAAAAAACACAAGACTTTTATTTTCTGGCTGCATGTTATATATGGTTCTGTATATGCCTCCTGGGGGTTCCATGTGAAAAGAAATTTATTTGCATTATATTCTTTTACTGGATGCTGGGTATTTGCATTTAATCTGTAACTTAAACAAACAACATGGTTTTGAAATTAGGAACGTCCTGTTGTTTTGATGCAAATTCACATAAACCATAGCACAGAACATGACTTTTTAGACCAGTCATAGAACCCAATTATTTCCCAAAAGACTATATCACAGGTCAAAATGAGCCTTGTGAAAATACACAACACTGACCAATTTAGCACGACATTAATTCCTCCAGAAAATTTCTGGTTTGCTTTTAATTATATTATTCTCAGACACAAATAAGAAAAACAGCCATTTCCACTCATATTACTTACAGAAATAAAAATACAGCCCTCAATATGAGACCAATTGTAAACACTTTGCATTTATCCTTTTAAGAAACAGGAAACCAAAAAACAGATTCTTATTCACAGCTGAAACTTCTCATTGACATTTTTCTGTTCCACTCCTTTAAAAATAAAAAGAAATCTAAACAGTACTCAAAGTATGTCCAGAGATTATTGCTACTTTCACATTAGCATTCTCAACTGACTGAAACCTGATTTGCCTTAATGTAGTTCTGATAATCTGATATTTTCAGTGATGTTTTTGATTTTCCAAATCAAATTGGAGGCTACCACTTTTAAATAAGACTACATTTATAAATGTTAATAAATGGTTTAGAAGCCTGTTTATTATATGACTTAGTAATTAGTTAGTAAATAGGGGTGTGACAAGGTCTTGTGATGTCACGATATTTATCGTCAAATTTGAACCTGTCTCTTGGGAATAACAATTTGTGAACTTTTTAAGGGGTATCTGGCAGCACAGTAGCAATGGTGGTGAGTGCGACAGCTCAGCAGTCAGAGCCGCTCTCAGCAGAAGAGGTATAGCTTAAACAGCAATCTTATCTTGTCAGTTGCAGAAGATCTTTAATAGTAGCAGCCAGTGTAACGTCGGAGTTTGAGGAAATTTGCATAGAAGATGCTACCACTATTTTTAAGTTGTATATCTGCCAGCATTTGGGTTACTGGTAGAAAAAAAAATGGTTTTCCACCAACAAGGACCTGGAACGGTTCCAGTTCAAAAAATAAAATTTAAACCGTTTGGCGCGTTTCCATGGACATAAATTGGTTTGTGAACCAGAAAAATGAATTCCCAGCTGGAACCAAAAAAGAGCAGAGAAAGAACAGTGATGTTCTACATTGGCATGTCGAGGTTCAGTACATTACATATTTATATAAATAATAGGAAATAAAACAGGAACACACTGCTTTTGTGTGTGTTTCTGGGACTGTGTTTGGCATTGCGTTGGAAGAGTTGCGGCTCTTGGTTACGCTTTTCACAAGCTCGGCAACATTTACACAGTATTATGTCTGACTCTGATCTGACTCTACAGTAAACAAAGAATAAATAATGTCCCTGTCATAATTTTGACAGTTTATCTGTGGCTCTGGCTCTGTATTCAGCCACAGCGATTCCCCCACTGATTATGTATATTTGGTTCCCCTCTAAACTTAATATTAAACTTGATACTAGACTTAATATGACTGGTTGTGGTTTGCACATCTTGTTTGTATTTATTTTTGTTATTTATATTGTTTATATTCAAAATATTATTTTATACTCAATTTGTGGAAAGTGGTTCTGTTAAGTTAAACATTGCTTCAATTAAAAGCTGGAAACTCCTGCATATTTCATACACAGTTAAGTCTCAGGAGACTTAGTCATACAAGAGAAAGTCTGTAGAGTTTGACAAATAAAACTCAAACTTCTTCCAGACATAATTTTCATTTTTTCTTCAGTTTTCTTAAAAATATTTAAAAATCTCATCTTGTTCTTGAGAACCCAATATTGTGTCTCATCTTGTCTCACGAGATGGGGGTCTCATTACACCCCTACTAGTAAACACTTTAAATTATATCATTTGTAATACATAGATAGAAAGTGTAACAGTGACCTCTTTTTTGTAATGCTGAAAGTGTCTGAGAACTTTAAGAATAAGCTCAGACCTGAGAATGTGAATTTAGTCATTTCACGTTTTAAAGTCAACATCACATTATCATTAATGTATAAAAATACTCTTGTTGGTGGTTAATTTATTAAATGGTTAAACATATTAATAAGTATGTGCTGGAGCTGAGATGAGATGGAGATGACAACCTAAGGTCAGTATTATGCAAGATTTGAGGTTTAACTGTAGACAGACGTGGATTTACTATTTGGCAAACAAAAACTCACTCTTGCCTTTTCTATCTTATGTAATAACTGATTATTAATTACTATCAAAGTATTAACAACAATTAATAACTATTTATGAAGAGATTTTAAACCATTTTTAAGCCTAAATGTAGTCTGAAGTGGTACAGACTGTACTTATATGATTCTAGATCAGATATATATATATATATATATATATATATATATATATATATATATATATATTTGTGGACATGTGACATGAATGTGAATGATCAGACTGGATTTCATGTTTCTTGCATGTAGCTCAGCCAACACCAGCAGAACAGCAATGTAGTAGAGGCTTGGGCCAAGTCCCATATAGCACCATATGCAATGCAAAATGCACTTCATAGACGATAAAAACTATTACATGTAGAGAGGGCACTAATTTGAGTTATAGCTAATTGTAAAGTTTTGTAATTCAAAATACACTGCACTACATGGGTTCAGAAACCTAAGCCTAGATATTACTGTCCTCCCAATTACAATAAGATGCACAAGCTACAAACTTGTCCATACTTCCAGTTTTAATACAATGATTCATCTCACAAATATGATGGGGTTTTTTTTTTTTGCAACTTGCATATATGTATCAGTGAGCTCTTGTGTGCTGTTTCAGGGACAGTTTCATTGACATTAGACAGATACAGACTCTTACATTGATGAATGTGAGCTGTCTAACAGCAAAATCTGATCTGAGCCAAAAAACATATAAATAAATAAATAAATATCAGAATTGAAGAATGTGAATTTACCTATATATCTATTCATTTTCAATAATCAAATGCACATTCTTATTTCCAGGCAGTGGGATCAATATTTGTCTCCTTGCTCTTTATTTGCATTGTATACTTTTCCTGAAACCTGGCTATTTGCGTTTACAGTCAACATGAGTATACACTGTGGTTTATGAAAATGTGAACTTCCTGTTGTTTTGATGCACCTTCTCTACAGAATATACTATGAATGTATGTCTGTTCATTCATTCATTGTCTGTAACCGCTTATACATTCAGGGTCGAAGTCTACCCGGAATAACTGGGTGCAAGGCAGCAATGCACCTTGGAGGAGTGCCCGTCCTTCGCAGGGCCTCTGTGAATGTATTTAAGAATGTTAATATCTAAAAGGCAGACAAATGCAAAACATGGCACACAACATTGCTGCTGAGACAAGCCGTAGACCCCTACTACATTAAAATTGTTCTCCATGCACAGGAGACTGTCTTGAAGAATATTTACAGAATATGATTTATTAATTTCATTCATCCATTTTCTGTAACAGCTTAATCCCGATCAGGGTCACAGTTGTTCTGGAGCCCACTAACAATCTATAAGTCAAGAACAACCCCAGTACAAGGAGTCAGTCCATCACAGGGCAAAATGAACAGGAATAACATTGATTTGAATCCTAAGTTGCTACATTGTGAGCAAATCTGTCCCCAAAATAGACAAAACAAGGCAGATCTTACATTTTTAAAATAAGTTTGTGTTTTGTGGCTGCAAAACAGATTTCCCCTTTGGGGAAAATAAAGGACCAAACTAAAATGAAGTTAATGAATTTTCACCAGACTTTTTGACCTTAGATTTTACATCATTTTATACCAGTAATTCTGAACTGATCAATGTGGACATACTTCTCACAAGAGGATTATATGGCTATAGACAATGGAACAGCTTTGACTACAAGAATGTAGATAAATATAGAGGTAACTTGGGTAGTAGGAAATGGAAAGAGGTTGCAGGTATGTTTGTGCAGATGGAAAAGGTGACATCAGTAAGAGGACTGAGGATTCATCAAGGAAAAATAAAGTGCTTGGATGAGGGAGTACAGGGACCCTGCATTGAACAATACTTGTTACATGGTTGTTCAAATCAGTCAGCTGCATTCCTGCGACAGGTTTCTCACCACAGTTTACAGGATGTCAACACCTCTGTTACTACTGAGGAGAACACTAGCACAGGTGTACAGGAGGGTGAACCTAATATTAACAAGAGGGTTGGTGAAGAGCAGGAGAGGGTGAAACAAGGGGTTTTAGTGTAAATAGTATGCACACGTTGCTGTGGTATAAAGCACTACATAGTGGAGTCAATGATAATTAATTATTATTAGATTAATAATTAATTATTTTATTTATTTTGATAAGCTCCATGTTTGGGAGTCATTAAATAATATGTAGTGTCTTTACCTGTCCAATTTGAGCTTGGACAAATTGGCCAGCTTCACATATTATACAGCAGAATTAGCTTGAATTTATTATTATTAATTGATTAATTAATTATTAATGAATTATGCTCATTGACCCGCCATAGGTTCTTGACTCTGAAATTGAATCTGAGCTAGAAGGAATAATTCCGTACAAGAAAGGTGCACACACAAACAAATAACCAAGGATTGGTTTTATCACACAACTGGTTTATTAATAATAATATCAAATAATGAATATTGATTATACATTCATATAATGAAATGGATTACAGCGATACATGAGGGAACAGGGAGATTAATATATGAGGGAATTTCTCTATGATAATTACCCTAAATTCTGGAAAGGCTATGTTTATCCCAGCAAGTATTGAGCACTACTTCTGAGCAATGAAAGAAATGAAACCATGTGATCTTACATATCCTGGGAGATACTGGAGATAGCTGGGATCATGTTCCTGATGTGTTGTGCTTTCCGATGTGGGCCTTGTAGCGTTGCAGTCGCGGGCATTCCTTTTCTCCCTCTTTTCAGACACCCTCCGCGTTCTGAAGTTCTCTGTTGGGATTCTCTGTCATCACTGATCTGCCGCCTTGTGAAAGACAGTCCAAGCAGGTCTCTCCTGGGCCTCATCTCAGAAGCTTTATCATCACTTTGAGTGTCAGAGGTCTGAGGTCTTCTCATGCTCAGGCTGTGGCATTGAATATTTCCTCAGATTAAACTATAGCTTTTCTTAAACGATAGTTTTCTACAAGAGATACAATTAAAATAGAACTTCTGTTTTATCTGGACCATGCTTGAGGGGTCCAAGACTATTTAAGAAAGCCATGAGAGTTCAATGCCTGCAGAGGATCCTGCAGAGTCATTTCAAAACTCGAATCATTTTCCTCTTTAACCTTGAAAAAGGCTAAAAGACAAAAAGTGTGAAGTGAAGCAAAGGTGTGGGGAAAGAAGAAGCCCAAAATGTCTGAAGCCTTGAAGTTGAAGTCTCTAGTTTCATTTGGCGCCACTGGCTTTTACTAGAATTTAGAAAGCCTGCCTTAAAGGCCTGATTGGAGCCTCTCTTGCTCCTGATTGGCTGTATCCTGTACCTTGGTAGTGACATCACATAAAATATTTGAACACTTGAGAAGACAAAGGCTTGAAGACCATCCCTTTTTTGAATGAATGTCCCAGGATTCTGAATCATATTGTGCAATATAAAAGATTATATGTTAACACAAATTAATATCATTAAGACAACCATGTTTCATAATTATTAAGCAAATACCCACATAATATGTGGCTACCTTGGTTCTACATAAATCCATATAAAACAAAAATGACTTTAAACAAATGTAAATTAATCCCACCTATTCCAAATGGAATTAATTTCAAACAATTGTGCCCATAGGACACTTGTTCATCAGGTAAACCAAGGATTTAAGGAATGGGATTATTTTGTTTAACAGTCTTTCAAAATGTGTGAGAAGACAGTTTTAATCAAGGTTGAGTCTGTGTGTCTCTCTGCATTCTGCATTTGAGAAGAGTTGCATGATCCTCCAAGACTGTCGTAAAATTTCCTTAAAAGGGCCTCTAGTGTCAGTTGTATTACTCTCTGACACAGACCTTCAGGCACCAATTTCTCTGAAAACCAGCGAAAGCTTGGGTATTTAAAATCACATCTCAGAAAGACAGAGTGGAGTCAAGACGGCAAGTAGAAATAGATAAACTAATTAAGGAGTTAATTAGAAAGCATTGAAGGTGAGTAGGGGAAGAGTAAAGAAATGATATTAAGTTACTACAGAAAGCTGAAGGGGAGAACTCACTGAACTCCTCACAGACAGTCACCCAGAGTCACCTGGAGCTGTGTAACTGCAACACTGCTGCACCACTATGCCACCCCTATAAGAATTATTAATATTATTATTAACATTATGCTATCTGTTTTGCATTTAAAGGAACACTATGTAGTATTTCTACCATAAAGCTACAGCTTCTAAATTACTGTAATGTTTCATGGAACTGCAATAGGGAGAATACAGCCTCTGCTGTTGCAGCTACATCTGGGTCCTCTTCTGGTTTACTGCACTAAGCATATTCTGAATCACAGGGTGGAGGTTATCGCGAAAAATGGGTAAAGCTGAATGGCGCATAGCTCATAGGTGGATGGTTGCCTAGCTACAAGAATAATCTAGCCCATTAGATTGTGACATTATATGGCACAGAGAGCGAGGAGGAGAAAATGAAAGAGAGAGAGAATGAGCGGCCGTACAAGAGTTAATACTGGACTGAATTTATACAGTAGAGTGAGCTTAAAACAGACCTGAGGACAAGTTGGAGCAGTATTTGTTGCCCTTTTTCACGTGTTGCAGTGTTGGTTAGTGATAGTTTTGTTGACAAATGTGTTATAATCAGTTTCTGAGAATTACTGAGCAATGAGCCACATGCTAACTTTAGCCAGATTAGCTTAGTTTTTAGCATTGGACATAGATTTTGGTAATGAGTGCTTTATGGTCAGTTGCTGTGGTTGTAAGGGCTAGTATACCACTTTATAGTTCTGATAACATGGTCCAGTGTGTATTATGAGGGATATATGGGTTTTCATGTAGTCAACTTAATTTTATTCAATTACACACATTCACCCATCTCATCATTCAATGGGTGAGTGAGTAAAAGGAAGAGAGTGAGAGAGGTGTGTGTTTGTCTGTGAGAGAGACAGGGAGAGTGTGTGCGAGTCGTGTTTAAGTGAGTGAGCCAGTAGTGTTTAAGTGAGCATGCGAGCGATAGAGAGATGTGAGACTTTATTTCAGTAAACCTGAATTACACTCTGCAGCAGGTAGGGGGTGCTCAGGAGACAGAAAAGTCTGTTCTTACATTGTATTCTTTGTTATTGCCTGAGTAATTTTCATTCAACATCTGTAATTATTTTGTCCTGATCAGAGTTACAGTGGGTCGTACAGTTCAAAACTGGGCAGGAGGAACACAGAAAGCACCAGTCTATCACAGGGAGTTAGAGACACACTCAAGCAAATTTGTCAGACACTGAAATGACATGAGTTTGCAGGGTATATATAGGGCTGATGGGAGAAGTTTGGGTGTGATCCTACTCCCAAAATTATATTATTACATAACTTCAATTAAAGTACAACATGGACATGTGCACTAAGGTTTATTGCCTGTTATAAACACCCCAAACCTTGTGGCTCAGATGACAAATACATGATGCTGTCTCACCATATGAGATGTGGCATGACCAGCAGGTGTCAAGATTTAATCAGTAAAAGAATCTCCAGAAAATGTTAGTTCAGGGTGAGTCTAAGGCAGCAGGATAGATCAGTTAGATGGAGGAGTTATACAGAGTAGTTAGACACAGAGTAAGAAACACCTGAAAAGAACTGCAGGAGAGAGTAAAGAGTCCAACTGGATCCTCTGATCTGACTCAGTTGCTTGACTTTTTTCAACTCAAAGAAGCACATCACTGAAGAGTAAACAAAGTATAGAGTTGACTGTTATGACCTCTCCTCCTGCTGAAAGAAACCCATCATTTAAAAAAGCTGCAACTTAGTTTATTTATTAAATTGATTTTGTATATTGCCTGATGAAATCATGCACATTAAGGTTGATCAACAGCATGTAAATCTTGTTTCTGGCCCACCAAGTTAAAGTCAGAAATTAGGCCGTAGACATAGGAAATGTAGGAATAAACACCTTGGCTTCAACTCTGGACCCATTCAAGGGTCACTACACCATGCCGTTGCAAGCTTGACTGTTCCAGCCAGCCCAGACAAAGGAGGCATCTATGTCTACACCAGTTTGGAACACCAAACACTAACTTTCCAGTACTTCAAGAACTCTTCATCAGGATAATCCAGCAGACAAACCCAAGGAAAGTCAGTGATCCATCAACCACTTTCAACTTCACTAGACCAGGCCAGTTTCTTCTGGATCCAGCTGCTGTGAGTGTGTCTCTGTCTGTGAATCTAGTAGGCTCAATTAAACATGCATTCAGTCAATGCCAATACAGTCAAATTTGAGAAACTTACACACTTTCCATTAGGTTAATAATTACTTCCAAACATAAGACAACATTCAGTTCAACACTTGCCATATTGTTCCCTTGATATTTTTCAGTATTAAAAGGTCTTGCGTGCCTTAGCCCAGCCTATGATACCTGCCATGAGCTGCTATAGATCTGAACCTACAGAATCTCCAAAACCATCCTCTGCTGCTGCTCTGGTCTGTGAGAGTGGGTCAAATTGAGTGGTCAGAAACTTGTAAATAACTCATGAAATGATTAAAGTTATGTTAAAACCAAAATATTCAAAATTGCATCCTTTTTCAAGGATTCAAAATGGCCACCATGGTCACTACCCAAAAGTTTCCCCCCTCCCATATACTAATGTGCCACAAACAGGAAGTTAATATCATCAACCATTCCTGTTTTATTAAGGTGTATCCATATAAATGGCCCACCCTGTTGAATATCATAAATATAATAAAGGATTATGTTAATAAAAAGTTATTTGCTGTCTGGCTTCATACGCATTCATAAATACGCAAGAACTCAACTACCCAGAGTCTTCTGAGTTCACCTCCTCATTTCAGCCTTTACGTACGTGGTCTGTACTATTAATAATTCCAACTAAGAATATTACACTTATATTAAATATACCAAACACATAATATATACCAACAATATAATAAATACACCCATAACCATAAATCATAAGATGCTCAGAATATAATGTTTTGTATGATTTGGGTATCATCTTCTCTCATTTAATCTCATCTGCTTGATCCATTACAGATTTGTGATTTTTGGGTGTTTCTTAATTCTCATTATTATGTGATTTACAAGCTGGACAGATAGCTCTCCACCACTTCATGTACATCTGCCTCACCTGGAAGTAAAGAATAAAAGACAGAAAATTGAGGCAGAGAATATGAAACAGTTTAAGAGATTTTTATATTTTCATTCATTCATTCATTCATTTATTCATTGTCTGTAAGAGCTTATCCAGTTCAGGATTGCGGTGCAGAAGTCTACCCAGAATCACTGGGCGTAAGGCAGAAACACACCCTGGAGGAGGGGCAAGTCCTTAACAGGGCGACACACTTCACTCACACACTCACACCTATGGACGTTTTTAAGTTGCCAGTCCACCTACCAATGTATGATTTTGGACTGTGGGCGGAAACCAGAGCAACCATCAGCATCTGACTTCCCCTAATATTTTATGGCTGAATACCATCATATTCCTGCAGCACAGTCCCAGTATCCAGTCTAAATACTGCTCAGGAGAGCAGACTGCAGCAAAAGGGACAAACATCCCACTGCTAACCTTTTTTTCTGAAGAAACATTGGCTAAGCAGGAGTCCACAAACAGTTGTTTGTAGAGTGTAAGTACACTCAGAAAACTGAACCAAGGGGGTTGATTGCCTTACAAAATTATTTACGTTATTTACATTTTTGATTGAGTACCTAATTCATTCTTGTCTGATTTACATAAATATAGGAGTTTTTGTGTTATACAATCTGTTTGATTTGATACAACTAAAATTATATATAACTGGTACAACTCCTACTGAGCATGCTCAATTCCAAAAGGAAACGAAGAGCAAGAAAAACATGGCACGGGCGCTATTTCACTGAAGCAGGCTGAAAACTGAATCTGTCTCCATCCACAAAATACATGTAAGCAAAGTTCTTGTAAGATAGTAGATATATTTGATCTCAAAATGTTAGTAATATATGCTTGCTTGCTTGCCTGTGCTGCTGAAAGTAATTGCCTATGTTAAATCTATTTTTAGTACTCTGAAGAAAAAACTAAGCAAATACATCCCATGCCCTAAATAATCACCTATCGTGCATGGTATATCATTTTGGTTTTTTTACTTTTGCGGAATGACTATTTACATATTTGCCTTTGTTGTGGCATCAGTAATGTTTTCATTGTAGTTGCTGTTTAGAATTTGAGTTAGTAATCAATATTAAAGGAGGTTATAAGGGCAGTAACGACCAGCCTTTGCCAGGGAGTAAGATATTTGGAGCTTACAGTCAAATTGCGAATATTTCAGTTTAACTTTATTTATTTGAGCTGTTTCTCATAATGTGAATTAACATGAAAACATTATCATTGTAGGACCCTTGTTAACACCAGAATCACTGAGCATCTACACCCAAAGAGCTTGCATCACCAAGTCTTTCTACACCTACCTAAATGATGACCATGAGAAATGTGTGAAAGGATATATGTTAAGGTCTACAGTGAGTAGTTTTGCAAAAGAGTCTAAAAACATTTTTTAATTGTGATGTATATTTTACAAATTATATAATTTAACGTCCACTCATGTATAAGATATTAAGTATAAATTATTGTACATAGAGATTTGCCTCATGTGAAAATGTGTCTAAAATACCACATGATTTCTTTAATGGACTGTTATAATTAAATCATGGGTCCTTAGTCTAAAGGTCCAGGACTCACTAGAGGTAGGTCTCTCAGTCCAATACAGATAAAATTAAGTGAATAAAATGCTTACCTTGATAAATATATTTACCTTAGTTTCACAAAAACAACCAAACTATATAAACAGAGGAGCTTTAGATTGAAGTCATAAGATATTGGCTAACTTCTCAGCAAGCTGTCCATTGGGGTTAAGATGCTGTTCTTTTCATTGTAATAAACCTAATTATTTTGCAGCGAAAGAGTGGTGTTGGGTATAATGTGTGTGTGTGTATATATATATATATATATGTATACACACACACAAACATTATAGATAGATAGATAGATAGATAGATAGATAGATACTTCAACACCCATAGGATAAACATTTGTGAGGTTCAGAGTATTCATTTGTGTATATATGTGTATGTTTAGATGGAAATGTGTGGCATAATTAAATAAATTTACTCAAATGATTTATTGTTTTGAGTGTAATTCTAAGATTGTTCCATTCTAATTCTAAGAAGATAAAATGATTAATGACTGACCTCTTGGTTGAAGGCACAGGGGTTGATGAAGATGAAGGTGCCCTGCTGGGAGTTGAGGAGAAGGAAAATTATCTGCAAAACTTTGCTGCCTTCTGTGAAGAAACCCAGGACCCAGGGGCAGCCGAGAATGAAAATCTGGATAATGGTTTTCAGGATCACACTTATGAAGTGTCGCTGATCTCTTTCAGTGAGTTTGATTCTCAAGATTTCACTTTTCATTCCTTTTAGGGTGCAGATTATTATGTCTAGCGTGCTGATTAAGAGAAGCATGTTTACCTGGCAAGATCAAAGCAGAGTAATGATTGATTTAAAGTGTAATAACTGAACATTAGAGTTAATCTGACAGTATCACCAAAAATATTCATATTTAATTCAGAGAGAACAGAGAATGCATCAAGATTTCAAAATCATCTTGATAACAAAATATTATTCCTATACACACTTAAGTGGAAACATTGCATTCAGGTATCAACAGGACATAGTTACACACTTGTTAATCCAATCAGGTACTGGCATAATCACTGGGTTATTGACATATACTACACATATTGTAATCAACAGAATAATGTTTCCTTTGCTAATTTCATTTTGGGGAATGCTATAGATTATAAAAGAAAGACATAAAAGAGGTCAAAGTTGTCTACCCAAATTTATATTATATTTTTACTTATTACATATAATGCTTAAAATTAACATGCTTTTTATAACAAATTATGCCCTCAGCCTCAGTACAAAAATATAAATCTCTATATTCAATGAAAGACCATTGCATGGCACCAATTCTGATCCATCAAATAGTTCCAAATAGGACAAACAAACAGAAATACCAACAAAAATAAAAAAGGAAAACCAACTCTGTTTTCTTTTCCATCCATTAGAAGAATTTATAAAGTAAAGATTGCCTCATGGTTTCCAAAAACATCACAATGTTAGTTTTCCTTGTACACTAACCCCACTCAAGAAAACAATGTATTTTCATTATTTTTTTTATTGGGTTAGCATCAGATTCACTAAGGACTGTTTAATTTAGATATTGTCAAATTGAAGCTTTTATAAACCCTGTTAAAATCATTGTTACTTAAAATGTATCACCTTTAACTGATGACATCAGAAAGCTAGTATCTTTACATTTTAAGTGTTTTAATAACTTACTTTTTATAAAGGAATCTTACAGCGAGAATGAAACAAACAGGTCCAAGAAAACTCCACAAAAATGTCCTGTCTGTCTTAAGCCAACATGTACACAGAAATACACACATTATTACACATTTATTAATTTCCGTATGTATAAATGAGAGTGCTCTGTCATATTCCAGCTTAAAAACACTGCACACTCACATGTCACTGCCATATCCATCAACACTTCAGCAGACATGCTCACCACAACCGGAGGAACAATGTATCCAGTCAAAACCAGCCATTTTTTCTTAAGCCACTCCAGCTTTGATCTGATTTTTTTGAGATTCCACACTTGGGTGAAGAAGAGCACTGTTTGAATCAACATCCATACAAAAGAGCAGAGGAATAGGAGTAATATATATCCTACACCTTCTGTCAAACACCTCTGTGAATGATTTATGACCTAGGTGACAGGTCAGTACAGGATGTCCTTATATGGGCTTCCCCTCATACCTACACCCCGCCCCTGACACACCCACAGCCCCATGTATATATAGTTAACTTAAATCCTGAGTGACAAAGCCTATACCAATACAATTTAGACGCCGTTCAGACACTCTTTGGAAGTAGCAATGGAGTCCTACATTCTCGGTAAGTGTTAAACTACAGATTTCTACCTAATTTTTTGTCAGAATTTCGGTGATATAATATTTGCTTACCCACTTAACAGGGTTTATCTTGTCTAGGTACATCTGAGTTAGAAACCATCCGTGCCATTAGGAGCATTGAAGGTTTATCACAACTTTGTGAAGGTATGACTCTGCTCTTTATTATTTTATGTGTCTTTTTGATTTTAGTTGTTATTCATGAGATTATTTTTTCATTTCTGTTTATTTCACAAACTGTGGATACTACGGGGTATTTAAATCCTCTTGGTAGGTTGTCTGATACATCTTATAACTCATGGTGTTATATTTTGATTGTGTGGTGCAATAGTGTGTAATTTATATGTTCTCTGTAGTAGGGTTGACACGTTTAGTTGAAGCAACAAATCTCTTAACACCGCCAGGGTTTGAAGTTGTTCCCGGCACCTCTGCCGCTGTTGAACCATTGGATGCTACGTACGCCAGCAACGACCAAGCGCCGCAAACATTTACGCCGTGTTTAACAAGCAGTCCTACCCGATCCAATCAAAGCGTCCCAAGGGACATCAGGGTGTCTGTTCCACAAGGAAAACGTGATAGTTTTGGATCTGGTGGTGCTCAAACATCGCGCTCAAGTAGTGGTAAACGTCTTAGATTGGACGATATCCACAAAACAAATGGTAATAAAAACACAATTAAATATTATTTGTATTATTTATAACATGATGTTTGCGTGTTAACAAGTGTTTCATTATTTGATCTGTTCATAGATTTGGACATTTTCGATCTGTCGGTGTATGAGGACTGTGTTGATCCTGGTCTGTGCGCCGCTGGATGGTCTGATGAGTTAATTAAAACATGGAATGATAACAGCTTTACAGTAAAGGAGGACAACGATGCTGCTGTTGTGCCGAATGATGTGTTAAATGATGCTCTGATTGAACCTGGGGACTCTGTTACGGATGAAATAAAATCCAATCAAGATCACGAACAACAACAACAACAACAACAAAACCAGGTGGGGGGTTGTAATTGCGCTAACAACCCTGGTGAGCTTATAACGTTGATGAGACAGATGTCGCAGGAGATCGCCAAAATCTCTATTGAACAGCGTAGGCAGGCTGCTTTAAACAGGCGTGACAATATTATTCAGAAACAGGTTGAACGTATTGAAGCCTTGTGTAAAGAACAAACAGCTAATACCAATTTAGTTAAGGATATTCATGGTTTGTGTAAGAAACAGGTTGCGCACAGTAAAACAGCGTTAGAATTGTATAAATTAAACAGATTGTAGTGGAGTATAGATCGAGGAATGAGAATTTCTGGATGTGAACTCTCTCTCTAACCAGGATTTTCGTCTGCGACAGAATCCACATTCCACAGACCGCGGGGGTGCAAAAACCCTGCAGTCCCCCCCACACACACGCACACACATAAGATCTGTTCCGTCTTTTGATGTAGGACACCTGGCCCCCGGCCCCCTTCCCCTCTTCGGAAATTTAAAGATAACAAACTTACGATGCTTTTAAGAAACAGGAACCTCAAACAAAGAGGGGAGTTATAATCCCGTTTTATGACGAGTGGCATCTAAGAGTCTCGTCCTTATCTCCTGCAGGAATCAACAAATGGTTAACAGGGGTGACCTCGGTTTGAACCCTCGTTAACCATCCGCACCGGACGAACGGCATGGACCAACAGCGACCCCAGGTGGACGTTTGCGAGATCACGTCTCGCCTAAGGCCGCCTAAATACATAATGGACTTAATTATATTTTAGCAAATATGTGTATGCAATATGTATGAGTGTTACTCTCTGTTGTCCTCAGATGAACGTCCACCCTTTAATGAAATGATGTGTATTACTGTTTCAATCATGAAAGGAAGTTTCTGTCTCTGATTAGAAAAATGAATTAATATCTTCTAACATATTGTAAATGGGACGTAAACACAATGTACCCAAGATAAAATCTTATGTAAATGTTTGATATTAATAATCCAGGACACTCATTGTGATATGTTACTAACATGTATAAGAAATTTCGATACGCGAAATTTCTACCTTTTCTGTTTGAATCTCTGATCCAAACCTTCCCCCTCTTTTCTCTTTCGGGAGGCGAGTCACATGAGCCTCAGACTCGCATCCAATCAAAGGAAGGTCACCTCCCAATAGGGTGTGGCCACGCTGCCTTTGAAAAGAGGATGTCGGCTCATTTCTTGCACTCTCTTTCTTCTTGAAACACTCTTTCTTCTTGAAACGCTCTTTCTTTCTGAAACCTTCGCTCTTAACTTCCGCTCTTACGTATTTTCTCTAAGCTCTCTCTCTGACTCTTAACTTCGTTTCCGCTCTGAAAGCCTGCACGCGTTCCCTTTGTTTTATCTCTTCAAGCTCCAACCTCTCCAAGTGATAAGTTTTCTCCTCCTCACGACGACGAACAAAAGACTTTTGAAGAAATCTCACTAAGCTCCCAGGAGACGTCTTGAGTTAGCTAGTGTGAGAAAGTCTACGAATACGTGTTTGTTTTATCGCCCATCGAAGTTGATCTCACGAGTGATCAAAGCAGAACCGTGGGACCCGACGGCTCGACAGAAACGGCGAACGAGTAAGCCAGCTAAATTCTCACATTCTCCAGAAGCTGATGCCTAATTAAGTCCCTTTATAAATTTATACGTAATCAAACCTCAGTTAGCAATATTTTAGTCACAAGTCATAGTGCCTAGCTTATCTTTAAAGTTGAATCGGCATCCCCTGCATTGATGCCGTGAGACTACAAGATTATGATAGTAGTGGCGAACAATCAACAGATTTTGCATGTGATGACGCAACATATGATGCTTGGGGGCGGTTGTCTCCAAGTGAAAAACTACACTGTCTTATCGAAGAATGTGACATGGCTATAGCAGACCTAGAAAATGATATTCAAAATAATACACAAAACATAAACAATGAACAAACAGGTAGAGGTGTGACGACACCTAGACATTCAGCATTTGACCCAACAGCTCCTAACTTTGGTTTATCTGACGGTAATATAGCAGAATTGGTGAGAAATGGTGGTGTTGTAGACGATTATACCATAGTGTCTAGGAATCGGTTTAACAGCGTTGTGCTTCACCGGGTGCTGAATTTACATGACACGCCATCCACAGACATAGATTCATACACGTCCTATATACACGATGTGTTGTCAGAAATTGTGTCATTCTCCAGGGTCTTGGCTGGTGATGGCGGTGTTATCGACATCACCCTAAGAGGTAGTAGTTTAACATCTGATGTAAACACGGTGTTGTCTCCAAGGGACGGTTACAGTGTAGACAGATTTTCAGACGCTATTGAAAGGGTTATGCAGAGCAACAACAGTATTAAAACGGATGAGAGTTTGGCGCTGACTGTCTCGATAGTCGTGGGTAAAAATGGTGGTGTTCGTCGTAAGGTGCGTGACCTAGCACATGATCAGGTGATCAAAAGGAACAGACTGAATCTTTTCTGCCCAACAAACATCTCAAACAATCTGTGTTTTGCAATCTGCATTGCTCTTTTTCTGAATCCGCATGTACCACATAACACATTAGAACCTATAGCCGAACAGATACAGATAAACATTGGCTACACACGTGACCATAGAGTAGGTTTTAATGATATTGTTTTGAATATAAGTATGGTATTAAAATAGTTGTGTTCCACAAGAGTCGTTCGGGTAAATTAGAAAAGTACCAAACCAAAGACAAACCACATACCAAGACTGCGTTTCTGTACCTGCATGACGGTCATTATTATTTGGTAAAAAATTTGAAAGCGTTCATGGGGGTGCCGCATGTTTGCGCGTTTTGTTATACGGGCTACACTAACGCCAGAGATCATAGCTGTAAATATAGTTGCGATGTGTGTCAAGATGCGATGTGTCACAAACACCCCAGGCGTGTGAAATATTGTGATGCCTGTTCGCGTTACTGCAAATCTGCCTATTGTTATGAGCAGCATAAGAAACAAAAACAACAGTCTACTACAGAGGTGATAGCATCCTCATGCAATCTAACCAAGTATTGCAAAAAATGTGGCCATCGTTATCACGTAAGTTTAATAAAACCAAAACCCCACAAGTGTGTGTCGGGTCGTTGTGTTCATTGTGGTGAAGATTTAATATCGGACACCACTCATGAATGTTACATACAGCCGATCAAACTAAAAGAACCCAGTAATTCCTACATCTTTTTTGACTTTGAGACACGCTTTGAAAACGGAAAGCATGAAGCTAATTTTGTCTGCGCTATTACATATGATGGTACAGAATTTACTGCAGAAGGGTCTGACTGCATAAAAAGGCTTATGAGAAAGTTTAGACAGCTCAAATATCAAGGGTACACATGGTTAGCACACAATGCGGCCGGTTTTGACAATTTTCTATTATTGGAATATTTTTCTAGTGTGGGTGTCGCTGTCAAAATCACCATGATGGGGTGTAGACTGATCTCCATGTTTGATGAAACATACAAACAACGTTACATAGACTCATATTCATTCATTCCAATGCGTTTGGCATTGGACATCTAAATCTAACATGCTCCGAGAAAGGACATTTCCCACACAAATTCAATTTAAAACAAAATGAGAACTATGTGGGGCCATACCCTGAAAAGGGTTTTTATGGTTATGACACTATGAATGACAAAGACAAAAAAGAGTTTGATGAATGGTACGACAGTCTCAAACAGTGTTTTTGACTTCCAAAAGGAGTTGTATGTTTACGGCAGGAACGCTGTTGTTTTACTGCGCGAAGCATGTATCAAGTATCGCGAACAAATCATTCAGTGCACAAAGCTAGACCCGTTTAATTATACGACATTAGCATCATGTTGTATGGCAGTATACAAAACACATTTTCTACCAAAAAACACGCTGGCGCTGACACACAACAACGCATATAGTAACCAGCACAAGACATTCTCTAACGTCTCTATTGAATGGCTTGAGTCTGTTAAGCATGTAAGAGATGTTGATGTGCACCACGCTTTAACTCACGGGGAAATGAAGTTTGGCACATATTATGTGGACGTTTATTATGAAAAAGACGGTGTGCGAAAAGCTTTAGAATTTAATGGTTGCATGCATCATGGTCATGAATTTCGTTACAACCCGAACCAGAGCCATCCTATGTCAAAAGTCTTTTATGGTGATTTGCGAATGCGGTTTGATACCAAGGTGGAGACGCTTGTTCGAGCATATGGTCTAGAAGTTGAAGTAATGTGGGAATGTCAGTTGGCATTAACAAATTATTGTTAAACAGCTTGTGGGGCAGTTTTTCAATGAGGGAAAACCTGCCCGTGTCTGAAGTGTTGATGGACTCTGAACAGTTTTCACAACACATCTTTGGTGACGGCTATGAGGTTAAACACTTTTCATTTGTGTCCGACACCGCCGCATTGATTCAGTGGTGCTGTTCGGCTGGAGACAGCTGTCCGACACGTGATATTAATGTATTGCTCAGCACATTTACAACAGCGCACGCTCATTTAGAATTGTAAAATCTAATGGATAAATTGGGAGACAGATTGTTGTATAGCAACACTGACAGTGTTATTTTTGTTTCTCCTGAATGTGATTGGGAACCCCCTCTGGGGCCTTATTTAGGCGATTTGACAGACGAGATTGGTGGTGGTGATTACATTACAGAGTTCTGCTCGGGAGGTCCTAAGACGCAAGGTTATCTTACAGCTGACGGTAAAACATGCATGAAAGCAAAGGGCATTACGCTAAATTCTGAAAACTCAAAAGTTATTAGACTCGACACACTTATTGACCTTGTTGATTATTATGTGACGAATCGCGATACTAGCCGGCACATACTTGCTCGCCTGATGGCATTGTAAGATATAAAAAGAACCTCACACAGAAAAACAAATCAGTAGTGAAGCGGTTTAAAGTTGTGTACAATAAACGTGTCCTGTTGCCTGATTTTTCAACACTTCCTTATGGGTTCAAAGACGGTCGAGGTGTGATAGATGTTGACGGGTTTGATTTTAGATTACAACACCCATTTTCGTGTGTAATAAGCGGACCATCAAATTCCAGAAAAACTTTTTTGTAAAACAGTTGATTGAGCGTTCTGATGAGTTGATTTCAAATAAAATAGAAAACATAGTATACATTTATGACTGCTGGCAACCCCTTTATGATGAAATGTTAAAGATAAGAAATATTATTTTTGTTCAAGGGATACCAACGTCGCTATGTGACGACACACTTTTACCGCTTAACATAAATAATTTGTTAATTGATGATGAAAGACACCAGCAATAATGCCGAAGTGGAAAAGGTGTTTACACAGTATGTACATCACAGAAATTTAAGTGTCATTTACTTAATGCAAAATTAGTTTTTTCAAGGAAAGTCAAGTAGGACAATTAGTTTGAACACAGACTATCTCATATTATTTAAAAATCCTAGAGACAACAATCAGGTTTGTGTATTAGGTAGACAGATGTACCCCGGCAACACCAAATTTTTCATGGAATGTTTTCAAAACACTGTTAGCAAGCCGTTTGGGCACCTTTTAATTGATTATAAAGCAAAGACTCCTGAAAACTTTCGTCTCAGAACAGATCTGCTTTCAAACACACCTGTTGTTTACATTCCGAAAATACGCAGATAGATCAGTATGTCGGACAGACTATATAGAAACCTACCGCTTCTTAAACTTTTATTTAAAGCCAAACCAGCACAGAGACGTGTTATTTTACAAACGGTGTCTAATGAACGTATCTTAACTTTGTGTGAGGTTGCCCTTAATGTTCTTAACGGCACCGTACCTCTCACATCAACACAATATCGAGAGTTAAAGAAGAAGTCTGAAATTAAATTTATCGCAGATAAAAAGGTTGGTGTTTCACGGAAAAAGAAAATAATTAATCTGAAAGGCAGCTTTCTTTTACCATTGTTAAGCGTTGCTTTACCGTTTATAGCAAGCTTGATAGCGGCGAGATAAACTGAAGACATGGAGTACGCTGAAAAATAATTTTTGGTACCTCAGCACCAGTTGGATAAGTTAAAGAGTGATAACAGTCGGGGCGCTGTCAGACAAATTGTAGAAAATGATTTGGACATGTCGATCAGAGATATTTTGGCCAGGAGGGATCTCGATCCCCACGAGAAGGCCAAACTTTACACATGCGTGTTACAGAGATATTTAACCATTGCTAAACATGGTGATATGGAGACCAATACTTTAACATAGTCATTGCCGCCTTATTAACAGATACTGTTAATAAGGAAATAAATGTTGTCGATCAGACTGGTAACAAACATTCCATAACCGATGATGTTCTTAGAAATGTATCTTTGCGAAGCAGGCAGAATGTTCAGTATGTTTTAGATACAATGTCTAAATCAAAAGATGTGTCTTCCTGGAATGAA
Organism: Hoplias malabaricus; assembly: GCF_029633855.1. Taxonomy (NCBI): domain Eukaryota; kingdom Metazoa; phylum Chordata; class Actinopteri; order Characiformes; family Erythrinidae; genus Hoplias; species Hoplias malabaricus. The sequence continues at coordinate 61,010,452 of NC_089801.1, read as the reverse complement.
TTAGGAGAATTTGTCTTAAATGAACGTACGATCCCAGGGTCACATATTCTGGACTTGGTGAAAAGCATCAACGCCGCACACAATGTTAGCGATGATCGTAGACCTCGGGGGTGGGGCGAGTTTCTAGAGGCTTTTGCTGTTTTAAACATCCCTCTTTCTACCATACCAAATTAGTTTGTCAGACAAAAAATTAATTTGTTAAAAAATAAAAAAGTCTGCTGATTATGCTACTCCAGTGAAAGACACTTTGCAATCGCCTGTTAAGAGTGTTGAACGCCCCAGATTTCTCTCCCCCGTTTTAGACAGAACTTCTAATTGTTATATATTTTATTTTATTTTATCTAATGTGTGATTGTGTTGTTTACTTGATTGTTTTGAATATTTTTCACATTGTTTGAAAAACTGTCAATTTTTGTTTTATTATTGTTACATGTATATTTATAAATAAACGAACCAGAGTTGAAAATCTTTTTGAAAATCAGTGTTTTTACTAGTCAGCTTTACATTACACAGGGACTATACAATAAACATATCTCCTTTTTGAACATGTTATATATAAATAAACAACCTGTTCTTACAAACACACGGATACAAGTGTTTCACAAAGGCTAAAACCATATTGTCATTTTTTGTTAAATTAAAACCATATTTTGACATCACTTCTTCATAATTACACAGTCTAACACACAGTGTTGACCGCATGTGGTTGATGTAAAATCTTGAACTTGTCTGGTAGAATACCTCAAAGTCGTGCATGTTGTTTTAAGAAAATCACTAATAATTTTAGGGAACTTGTCACAGGTAGGTGCATTTCCAAAACTTCGCTTTTCGGTCTTCGCTTATGTAGATAGCAAGCCAGTGTTCGCCAGGAAGGTCAGATGAGTGTGTATTAACAATTGCCGTCGCAGGTAATTTTCATATACCATTTGTTGGTAATTGGTCACATGCTAACACACCGAGAAAATGTGTCTTAACTGCCACTTTGTCCATTACAGCAGACAGCTCCAACGTATTCATCAGTAAATATCCACTAAAACTTGTCTTCGGTTAGAGATTTCAATGATGCTGTCAAAAACAGCATACACAACCAAATTTACAGTATGCGGGAGCGGCTGTCTGAAACGGGTCTCCAGTCTAATATTACCTGATTTGACCAAAGACACGTGTTGACCGCATTCATCATCAGATGTGAGATTAAATGCATATAGAGTGTAGTCCTGTAGGAAATCCTGCCTATCAATTGGCAAAGCCTGGTTTTTCAGATGTCTCCCAGATGTAAGCGCTAACTGGAAGAATTCGCGCACGGCGGAACCAATGTGGAAATCGGGTTGGTGTGGTTTGGCTGGAAATTGTTGGCCATCTAAACAGACCACAAGAAACTCCAAGTTGTAATGTTTAAACGTGAAAGGGTTTTTATTATAGGCGCCTGTGAATTTATCATTATTAACCATGGCTATTATCATAGACTTAGGTAGAGTCCCCAAGAACAAATTTTCTTGGTTAGAAACACGTGTTCCAGCAGGTATGGAAATATTTTTTTAGACACACTCTGTCAATGGGGTATTTAGCCGTTGTTGACAACAATGTCTGGGCATGACCTAACCTTACAGCTGGTGACACAGATACTTTGTTGACAAATAATGATGCAGAGAGAATATTCACTTTGTATGCTAACGCGTCATGTCGCATTAGACAGAAATCATTTTTATTAGGTGTCATGCAAATTTTTATATCAACACCGTTAAGCATCAATTTCTCCTGAAAAAATATGTCGCTATGAATCGGGGTCAGCAGTTCTACCACATTACTAGCATTTGTAAATGCGGCCCTCTTTGCCAAACCGCGATTGTTCCTTGCGGGGTTTGTTTCATCCATATGCCCCTGCAGTGTCCAGATAAAAGAGGCCTGCAGAGAAAACAGTTTCCAGGGTGTCCCGACCATAGTTGGCGAGCCATTCTATCATGCTACGGTATGGGTAGGTACTTGAACTCTGTGATACCAGCCTGTCTCCTAGGGACACGTCGACCTGTGAAAATATTGTAGCTCCTGGATAGTTTATCAACCCCACAGTGGCTCCCGTCAGGTTTTGTGATTTTAAGACGAAGGTACAATAGTGTGCTATTTAGATCCATATAATCTTCACCATGGCCGGCTATGAAAAACTCCAGTGGGGCAGTGTCGGATATTGCTGACAGGGACGGAATTTCGACATAAGTGTTTTTCTCAATAGAGGAAATAAGTAAATAAGTCCAGTTCTGATTTAATACCATGCTCAGAATATGGTATTAAAAGGTTTCCTACAGGTTGGGGTTGTTGTCGGCTTCCCCTTACGCCTTCTTTTTGACACTATGTGTTTTTTCATCTCAAGCTTGGTTTTCTTAGCAGGATGGCCACGCCTCTTACTAGGGGGTCGTTTCACAGATGTTCGAGCCATCACCAACATGCCCGACCCATCTTGATTGTGTGCCATCATACGCGTCAGACCGTTACTGACAACATCGCTTACAATGTTTTTAGCAGCCGTTTTTAGATGTGGTTTGGCTATATTAAAAACCCTTCTTGAACAGTGGTTTAGCCATTCTGAATACATTTCTAAAAATCCCACCAAATCCCGCACCACACATTGTTGGGCTACCTGTATAGCCAGACATGTGGCCTCCGGCCTGACTTTGATAGTAAGAAACGTAACGTTCAGGATCCATGGCCAGTCTGTTGAAAGATTCCATTTCAAAACCTAATTCCTTGTTTTACAGGTCTAAAGTGTAGCTTTACAACCACTTTCCCGTAGGAAAAATTTATGTGCTGGTTCTGATCGGTTTTCACTTCTATAGCGATATCGTTCATCTGTGATTTTGTTATCGGCTTACTGTATCTAACTGTGACAATATCATGGTTGTTCTCTGATATATGTACACATCTTAACAGGGGTACAAAGCTGTCTCCAATTAATTGGTAATCAACAATGTCTGTGTAAACAAACATTGAGTAGAAACCACCATAGATGTCGACAGGGTGCGGCGCGTACTCTTTCTGTATGACATCCGGGTCATTTGTTTTAACTACGCACTCTAGTATCAAACCCGGTTTAAAACCCAAGATGAGTTTACCATTAAATATCAAACCGATATTAGATAACGTCTTAATAAACAACATGTGACTTATTTGGTCATAAACAAGACCTATTGAATGGTCTGCTAGATGGATATTAATCTCAGCAACTAATGCCGGTATATGGTTGTAATATCCTGTAGGTAGAGTTATTTGTGTTGTTTTGCCCGATTTTTTATCAATTACGCTAAATGTGGCATCTAGCTCACAAAAGGTTGTCCACATTCGTGTGTATTAAAACTCTATCACCCGTACTTCTCAGTCACCAGATCAATTGGTTTTGCTAGTTTTGTTCTATAATTAGAAATTTGATTATCAGGGTACACCGACATAGACGAATTGCTCGGCAGTATGACGCAAAAACCATTGTCCCCCATATTTGTCCTTTGATGCAAATGAACTAGTTCACAAAGTACAACACCTTTTAAGGCCTTTGTATGTCCATAACATCATTTTCAGGAACCCAGCTATTAAATTTTGACGACCAACCTAACCATTTCACTAAAACCATTTTTTTTTAATCCAAATTTTTTTCAACTTTGAATGCTTTTTCTGTAGGCATGCAGATTTTTTGCAACTCTTCTTCATAGAAACGGCCGTGTATACTGTCACCGTCATAATCTTTTAATTTATAAACGGGTGGTTGTCGTCGGATACAGTCTGATATAGTGAAAAACTCCTGTGTATAATTCTCCTCATACCCCGTTGTAAACGGGCCCCTGACTTTAGAAATATGCACAACGTCACCAATCTTGTACTTAAATATGGTTTTCTTGTCTAGTTTATTTCTCACAACATACAGCGTTTTAAACACGCTAGATTTGTTTTGTTTCGTCACATCAGCTGGCTTGATTTTGATACTACGGTGGTAACTATTGTTGTAACCGCTCATAATATCTTGTAAAACATCAATGTACCTTTTGGAGTTTACAGATGTTAGATAACGCCACATACAACTTTTTAGCGTTCTATTAAACTGTTCTATGACACTAGCTTTTAGCTCACTATCTGTAGCAAAATGTGTGATTTTGTTTTTTGATACTACATTTTGAAAATGTTTGTTGAAAAACTCTTTACCCCTGTCAGTCTAACTTTTGAGTAACTCTGCCTTCTTCTAATATTGTCACACCTTCGTCCTGTCAGTCTGTTGTCCCCGCCATGTGCTTTATTTGCACATGGCTATGTTTTGTTTATATCCTTGTCTCCGCCCTCGTCCCGCCTCCTCGTCCGTGTCATGTGTCAGCCCGTCCTCGTTATCTGTCCAGGTGTGTCTCGTTTGTGTCTGTATTTAAGCCCTCTTGTGTCACGTCCTGTTTGTCGTACATTTCTCATTTCACCTTTGTTCAGTCGCGTTGGTTCACCTTTCTCATGTCGGTCGTGTTTTCTTGTCTGTCCGTCTGTCTCCTCAGCTTTTCCCCGTCTCTTTTCCTTTATCGTTGTTTTCGCTGTTTGTCCGTCTGTCACGCTTACCCTGTCTAGTTCACCGTGTTTTATTTAGCTTGCTTTGCTCCGTTTGTTTTCGTTCTGTTTTAGTCTCGTTGTGTTGTTACATCCTTTATTAAATATACTGTGTTTTAGCGAGTGCGTCCGCCTCCTTCAATCCGCCCCTCGCTCCTGACAGAATGTACGACCACCAGGACGCAGCTAGCACAGCAAATATGTTCGACAGGGCTGCAATATGGAGTAGTCGGCTCCGGCAGATACACGCCAGCGTTAATCAACGCCTACAGGAAGAGGCAGCTCGTGAATCGAGTGATTACGCCAGCGCGAGTAGAAAGAGTCGGCGTAAGAAGCGTGCTGGAGTCCCCCCCTCGCTGGAGGATTACCCCCTCAGGTCCGGGGAAATTTTTGGGGGGGCGTTAAGGGTAGGGGCTGTTAGCCTCACCTCCGTACCTCTGAGGTCTGAGGCTAACAGGGGCGCACCTCGAGGTGATCTAATGGGTGCGCCTGTGAAACCCCCTAAACCCTTTACAGCTCCAGCGCGAGCCAGGCGAGCAGCACAAACCCCTGTCTTCGTGAGCGCGACGCGCGCCTCTCCTGCCTCCGACGACGACGTCGCAGGTTCCCCTGCCTCTGAGGAAGACGTCGCAGGTTCCCCTGCCTCTGAGGAAGACGTCGCAGGTTCCCCTGCCTCCGAGGAAGACGTCGCAGGTTCCCCTGCCTCCGAGGAAGACGTCGCAGGTTCCCCTGCCTCCGAGGAGGACGTCGCAGGTTCCCCTGCCCCCGTGGACGTTGCTGCGGGGCTTCCTGTGTCGGTGATGGCGGCACCCGCCGCTCCAGTCCCCGTGATGGCGGCACCCGCCGCTCCAGTCCCCGTGATGGCGGCGCCCGCCGCTCCAGTCCCCGTGATGGCGGCGCCCGCCGCTCCAGTCCCCGTGATGGCGGCGCCCGCCGCTCCAGTCCCCGTGATGGCGGCGCCCGCCGCTCCAGTCCCCGTGATGGCGGCGCCCGCCGCTCCAGTCCCCGTGATGGCGGCGCCCGCCGCTCCAGTCCCCGTGATGGCGGCGCCCGCCGCTCCTGTGTCCGTGACGGCGGCGGCGCCCGCCGCTCCTGTGTCCGTGACGGCGGCGGCGCCCGCCGCTCCTGTCCCCGTGACGGCGGCGGCGCCCGCCGCTCCTGTCCCCGTGACTGTGGCTACGGCCTCTCCTGTCCCCGTGACTGTGGCTACGGCCTCTCCTGTCCATGTCCGTAGGTCGGCCCGAAGGACTTCAGGGCCGATCCCCAGAACTGTGCCCAGGCTGGTTCCTCAGACTGCCACACAGACATTAGCCAGTCCTGGGCACCGCCCTGTTATTTTGGTTCCCTTGTCTGTCCCTGTCATGGTTCCCGTCTCTGTCCTTGTCCCAGTACCCGTGTCAGCCTTTGTCTCTGTCCCTGTACCTGTTACTGTATTCATGTCTGTCCCCGTAAACGTCTTGGTCCCTGTTCCCCTACCAAGTCCAGTCCAGTCTCCTGTCCTGTCTCATGTCCAGTCCCCTGTCAGCCCTGTCCAGTCTATGTTTCAACCCCCGGTTCAGTCCCCTGTTAGTCATGTCCAGTCTTCGTATCCGTCCAATGTCCAGTCACCCGTCTTGTCTCCGGTCCAGTCTCTGTTTCAAATCCCTGTCCAGTCTCAAGTCCCGTCTCCGGTCCAGTCTCTGTTTCAACCCTCTGTCTTGTCTCCTGTCCAGTCCCCTGTTAGTCCTGTCCAGTCCCCGTTTCAACCCTCTGTCTTGTCTCCTGTCCAGTCCCCTGTTAGTCCTGTCCAGTCCCCGTTTCAACCCTCTGTCTTGTCTCACGTCCAGTTCCCGTATCCGTCCAATGTCCAGTCACCTGTCTTGTCTCCGGTCCAGTTTCCCTTCCAATCCCCTGTCCAGTCTCCAGTCCCGTCTCCGTTCCAGTCTAGTGTCATGTCACCTGTCCTGTCTTCTGTCCAGTCACGTACCCCTGTCCAGTCTAACGTTCCTATCCTGTCCAGTGTCTTGTCACCAGTCTCTGCTCCCGTCCAGTCCCAGCACCAAGTCATGTCACCTGTCCTGTCTTCTGTCCAGTCACGTACCCCTGTCCAGTCTAACGTTCCTATCCTGTCCAGTGTCTTGTCACCAGTCTCTGCTCCCGTCCAGTCCCAGCACCAAGTTCTGTCACCTGTCCCGTCTTCTGTCCAGTCCCTGTTTCCATCCAGTGTCATGTCCAATGTCAAAAACCCTGTCAAGTCCCATGTGTCCACTCCTGTCCTGTCCAGTCCGTTCTCGTCTCTTGCTGCCCCCCTTTGTCAGTCTCCTGTCATGTCCCATGTCCCGTCTCGTATATTCGGTCCTGTCGTGTCCCCAGCTCCTGTGTCTGTTCCCGTCCTGTCCTGAGTCCTGTCACCCGTTGGTTTGTTGTCCTGTCTTGTTTTCCGTGCCCTCTCCTGTGCCAGCTCCTGGGGGGTTTAGGAGTACGCGCCCGGGAGTTGCGCGTTCTTGGGGGGGGCATCTGTCACGCCATCGTCCTGTCAGTCTGTTGTCCCCGCCATGTGCTTTATTTGCACATGGCTATGTTTTGTTTATATCCTTGTCTCCGCCCTCGTCCCGCCTCCTCGTCCGTGTCATGTTAGCCCGTCCTCGTTATCTGTCCAGGTGTGTCTCGTTTGTGTCTGTATTTAAGCCCTCTTGTGTCACGTCCTGTTTGTCGTTCATTTCACATTTCTCGTTTCTCCTCTGTCATGTCGGTCATGTTATTTGTCTGTCTCCATAGTTTCCCTCGTCGTCGTTTCGTTCCCCAGTCTAGTCGTCTAGTCTGTCTCTGTGATAGTTTCGTTTCATTCGTTTTCATTTTCATTGTGTTATGGTTTCCTTTGTAGCTTGTCTTTGTTTTGTCATACATTTTGTTATTAAATACCCTCCGTGTTTTAGCAAATGCGTCCGCCTCAGTCAGTCCGCTCCATGATTCCTGACAGTCTGATTATTTCTTAAAATAAGAGCTGAAAATCTCCCAGCTGTCCACGAACAGAACCTGAATTTTTAAAAACCAAATTAGTTTAAAAATTATGACGTATATGTAAAAGTCTTTTTAAAATAGCAGGTATAATTTAATGAAGACATTTTTCTTACTTCTATTTTGCTGAATAAAATGTACAAAATATGCCATTATGATCAAACAGGTGCATATTTATATCACTCATTGTATCCCTAACATCTTTTAGTATGGAATTCTTTAATTGATTTTACTTTGGCCTCTGGGGATGTGCTGGCTTTGTTTAACATGCCAGATGGTGGCTCATATTGTGTAAGACTCTCTGGGAACTCTGTGGATACAATTGGGCCAAATGCCTAAACAAAAGAGAGGATGGTCATGGGTTTGATACTGGTTTTAATCTACCAAATTAGATGTTTAAAAATGATCAGATATATCTAAGTGTGTTTTAAAAATAGGAAGTATAGACATTTTTCTTCTTCTATTTAGCTGAGGAAAATGTACAATATATGCCATTAGAATCAAACAGGTGCATATAAATGTCACTCATGTTATCCCCAACATCCTTTTGTATGGAGTTCTATAATTGACCTTACATTATCCTCTGTGGTTGGGCTGACACTGTGGAACAAGCCTATTAGTATATCGGACACTGGGTGTAGACCTGGGCCAAATGCCTAAATAAAAGAGAGGAAAATGGTCATGGGTTTGATACTGGTTTTAAGACCAAGCATTTTCAAAACACAAGTTTCAGAAAAACATTCAGAAATGTATGTTTCACAAATATTAATACTATGCCTTAACATTTGGTAGAAGTTGGTTCTACCAAATGTTAAGGCATAGTATTAATATTTGTGAAACATACATTTGCATAGGTGCAGAACTAGATATCTTAAGTTCTACTAAGAGTAGAACGATCATTCAAATCTTAAACTGATGTAGATACTTGCACCAAGGCATTATTTCACCTTCAGGCTTTTGTCTGCATCATTTAAGTCCTAATTGTGAACCTTAAAAACAGAATAAATCTCAAAAAACAAAATGTGTCTAATATTGTAAAGATAAACTATGTGTTATTTGGTGCTGGGGATAACAGACTAGCCATTTCTTTCCATTTTCTGATTTACTAAGGTCTTGTACTGCAATATAAACATTTTAAGCAGATACAAAGAAGCAGGCTCGCTAAAGTACATCTCTGCACAATGTCCATTGTCTCATTCTCTGTTCAGTCTTCCCATACAAGCAGCAGGATCTAAATCAGTATATCATAACTATCCTGGATCTAGCTGTTCACTTCTATGGGTCACGTTCCTACAGATATGACCACCTGATCTCTGCTAGTGCCAATGATTAACTTTAAAGATAAAAGCAGGTCACCTGCCCATTTCCAGTAAGTGTGGCCAGTGTCACTCTAAGTAGTCTCATACCACTCTCAAAAATGTGGAGACAGTTTAGTTCTTAATGTTGATGTAAAAAACAGCTTAAGTGACTTCTTTCCAAGACATATTTTATATATTTTACAGGACACTCAGGTACAACACTGATTTATTCAGTATTTTACAAAATTCAGCAACAAAGCAAATGACGTAAACTTAGATATTAAGTATAAAAAATAATAAATAATAAAACACTGTGTATTTTGTTACATTTTCTATGTATAGTATAAACATTGAATATATTTTATTTTGTCTGCATATTTCTGAAAAACCAAAATACTTTTAAATTGTGAATTAGATAACAGTCATGAAATTTTGAAATTTTTGGAAAAATATGGACATTTCTACTACCAAATCTACCCATTATAGTTACAGAATTAACCTAATTACTGCCAGTTTTCTTTAAAAAACAACATGTAAAGATGTCAAGATAATTTCGATTATTTCCAAAACCAACAGTTGCAGATCTCACAGCTGGCCACAAACAGAATTTGTAAGCTGTGATACCTATCAAATTTGATTTTTAAAATATTGTCAGATATAAATTAACAGTTGTTCAAAATAGCAGGAATAACTGACTGTGTGTGCTGTTCTTCATACTGATTAAGGAAATCAACAAACTATGCCATTAGTATCAAACAAGTCATAATAACCTTCACCAACAACTTCACTGGATCCTCTAGAGGTGGGCTGGTCTTCATATCAGGTCCTGGATTCTAAACAAAGGGAAGGAAAAGCTCATGGGTTTAATACTGGTTTAATACCATGCAGTTGCATGGATTTTCAGAACATGTTGAATTGCATCAGCTGTTAAGTTATAGTATTAATATTTGTAAAACTGTTACTTAACGTTGTCTCCTTCTTTCCGAATCTTATGCTTCCAAGTTTCTAGTCTTTCCTGAGTTCATAGCTGCTTTCTTCATCTTTTGTGACATCCTCTGTTCTGCCTTCACAAACAAGCAGCAGGAGCTATTGCCATAACTATCCTGGGTCTAGCTGTCCTAGGTTCAACTGTATTGAGACTGTCTTTCCCCCGAATTAAATGTAAACGTAGAAAAATGAAATCAGCAAGTTTCAACAACCTAATCAACATTAAATCATATCCATATAATAGCAGCAACACCTCAGATTTAAAATTTGGGTTACTCAATATAAGATCACTAAACTCAAAAGCAGTCATCGTATATGATATTATAAGTGATCATATAATGATCACGTTTTCTGTCTCACAGAAGCTTGGGTTAGACCAAAAGAATATTCAGCACTAAATGAAGCCACCCCCTCTAGACTATAATTATGTACATAGCCCAAGATTATCAGGCAAAGGAGGTGGAGTATGTGTTGTTTACCAAAATACCCTAGATATCGGTCTTAAACAACGTGACACCTTCACTTCTTTTGAGGTTCTCTCCACCATTATTACAAATCTGGTCACAAAAAAGGACACATTTTTATTACGTAACATTTACAGACCACCAGGGCCCTACTCAGAATTTCTAAAATAATTCAGTGATTTTGCTGCAAACCTAGCTGTGTGCAATCATAAAATTATAATTGTAGGAGATTTCAATATCTATTTTGAGAAGGCAGATGACTCACTAAAAAAGGCATTTACTTTTTGACACAAGGTCTTAACAAAGACAAAATTAATATCTTACCACAAACCTCAGCAATCTCAGACCATTACCTAATTTCATATGAGCAACATCTTAGCCATAATACAGGGTGGCCCATTTATATGGATACACCTTAGTAAAATGTGAATGGTTGGTGATATTAGCTTCCTGTTTGTGGCACTTTAGTATATGGGAGGGAGAAAACTTTTCAAGATGTGTGGTGACCATAGTGGCCATTTTGAAGCCGGACATTTTTAATCCAACTTTAGTTTTTTCGAAGGGAAGAGGGTCATGTGACACATCAAACTTTTACAAGAAAAACAATCTTGTGCTTGGTTTTAACATAACTTTATTCTTTCATGAGTTACTTACAAGTTTCTGACCACATATAAAATGTGTTAAAAGTGCTGCCCATTTTGTTGGATTGTCAATGCAACCCTCTTCTCCCACTCTTCACACACTGATAGCAATACTGCAGGAGAAATGCTAGCACAGGATTCCAGTATCCGTAGTTTCAGGTGCTGCACATCTCGTAACTTCACAGCATAGACAATTGCCTTCAGATGACCCCAAAGATAAAAGTCTAAGGTGGTCAGATCGGGAGATCTTGGGGGCCATTCAACTGGCCCACGACGATCAATCCACTTTCCAGGAAACTGTTCATCTAGGAATGCTCGGACCTGACACCCATAATGTGGTGGTGCACCACATTGCTGGAAAAACTTAGGGAAGGTGACAGCTTCAGTGCATAAAGAGGGAAGCATATCATCATGTAGCAATTTCACATATCCAGTGGCCTTGAGGTTTCCATTGATGAAGAATGGCCCCACTATCTTTGTACCGCATATACCACACCATACCATCAATTTTTTTTTTCCCAACAGTCTCGGAGGGATCTATCCAATATGGGTTAGTGTCAGACCAGTAGCAGTGGTTTTGTTTGTTAACTTTTCACATAAAACCATACACCATTCAAAGTTTGCCTCATCACTGAACAAAATCTTCTATGTAAACTAAGGGTCCTGTTCCAATTTTTGTTTTGCCCATTTTGCAAATTCAGTGCGCCGATCTGGGTTACACACAACTTCCATACCGTGGAAAAACTACATGTTTAGCTTCCTTCCGCGGATATTATCTCTTAATTTTCAAAGTGTCTCAAATATCTGAAAGGCCCATTTAAGGCACAATATAACAGACTATTAATATCCTGAATATGAAGAAATTTTACTGTGGAATTTTTGTCATGGCCCTGTGAACATAGCATATGATATGACATAATATGTGGAAACATGAACTTTGGAGTACATGTCCTATGGCATTTTTATTTTTTAATTGTCAGATTATCAAGAATCTGAAATTGATTTTACAGAAGGTGCAGTACAAATATAATTTCCCAAAATTCAGAGTTTCATTCATAAAGTTGTTTGATTAAACACTGAATGTCTGTGTGTATATTCACAATGTCTGATTATTTCTAATATTATTATACATTTTTATATAAATTTGTATTTGTAGATTGTTTATTTGTTGTAACAATGCTTCTTGGCAATGCATCTTATACTGTTGAAAAGCCTGTCAATTTCCCTTTTCAATGGTGCCACATTTGTAAAGAACATGCATTTGTGGGATGAGCAGTAGAGCTGAGTATGTGGGTTGCACCCATGAAAAATTTGCCAAATCCTCTCTGCCAAAGCCAATTACATTGTACAACCTATGTTGTGATTTCTTCAGTTTTATTTGTATAAGCTCCATTTCATAGTGCTGTTCAAATGAAAGTCAATTGTCCATATATTTAAATGTTTAAAAAGACAAAGGCTTTCATAGGGTGTACTAATATTCACTGTATACCCACAGTTCATGTTTCCACATTCCTCATGTCGTATCACATGCTATGTTCATAGGGCCATTAAAAAAATTTCCACAGTAAAATTTCTTCATTTTCAGGATATCAATAGTCTGTTATATTGTGTCTTTAGTGAGCCTTTTAGATTTTTGAGACACTTTGAAAATAAAGAGATAATATCGAAGCAAAATATTCAGAGGTGTGAAACTGAAGACTTACGCACCCCCACACCCACGAACACGCACACACACACACACAAACTCATGCACACACCTATATCTGATAGCGAAGGCTTGCAGAACACTTTTCAGTGACCCCCAAGATGACACTGAGTGGTCTGAACACTAAGTGCTACCCCCAATTTTATGACCCCATTAAGCCTAAAAGATCAATCAGAGCCTTGGAGACCGGGATTAAAGAACCCAGCGTTTATCACCTTCAGAGTCGGACTGGCGACCTTATCCAAGATCACCAGATGGCCCAGGACTGCCTAATGGTGACCTCGCAACGCCAGTTCAAACCAGACAAAAATCATGGACCAACAGTGCCTCCAAGTGGACCTTTGCGACATCATATAGTACCCTAATCACTTTCCCCCTTGTCCCTCAAAAGAGAGATATCTGATGTTACTGCTAAAACTAAGCATGTATTATGTAATCCTCAGGTGACCTGAGGAAAGCAGAGCACCCAGAGGAAACCCACGCGGACATGGGGAGAACACATCAAGTCCTCACAGACAGTCACCCAGAGCGGGAATCGAACCCACAACCTCCAGGTTCCTGGAGCACACCACCACTGGCACGGTGGTGCAGCAGGTTCCCTTACACTCTTCTTGCACTCTCATTTTCACTTCTTACTTACTCTTGTTTTCACTCCTTCTTACACTCTCCTTTACGCTCTTTGTTTTTCTCTACGCTGACAAAGCCGACTCTTCCAAAGACTCTTAAAAAGAAGACAGACCTTCATGCGAATTAGCCTTGTGTCAGTTAGCATTGCGATACAGAAATTAAAAGCGCAAACGATCGGTTAATTGTAAGTAATTTTTTTTTTCATTTGTGTTCGTTGTTTGTAGCCCAATCCAAGTTTAATTTTACGACTGATCAAAGCAGGTGAAACTTATTTTTGGCCAGAATAAGAGCCACCACTGAAATTGAGTGAAAATTGTGAAATTAGAATTAGCTAATTAATTCGGAGTATATAGCTTCTGAAGATTGGAGGAAACAGCGCGCTTCCTTGCAACGTTCTCCCTCACTCCGGGAAAACCAGCCAGGCCAGCAGTTCTCTGTGAAGGGAATCACCGACTGACGTCACACTGTCTAAAGGATGCCGAAAGTGGCTGACTCATCCTGGAGGGAATCTCCTCACTAACCAGCCTACCTCCAGCTGTGACAAGTCAAGCACCAGAAGAACAGATTGAAAATCTGCTGGACCCATCGGTTCGGTTTTGAGTTGCGACAAAGAGTAAGCAAATTCCTCATTTTCAGAAGCTGATGCCGAATTAAGTCTCTTGATAAATTTATACACTAATTAAATCATTTAGCAACACATTATTTACACGTCATATAGCCTAGCCAATTATTAAATTCGAACTGGTTTCACCTGCATTGAGATTTTGATGATTGTGCTATGTTTATCAACCTATTATCATTCCTCTTAATAAAGTATTTCCATTATTTGAAATGAATTATTTGTGCAGTTTGTTCCTTAAGTGTCTGAAAATCCTGAGAACTCATCCCTAGCGTTGACAGTTTTTCAATCTCTGATAAATTATTAATACTTTTGTCATTTAATTCAGTAATAATAATAATAATTATTATAAGTGATAAACACCATTAAACATAACCAACTCAAATTATTTCAACTTAAAAACTCTTTCAGTTAAAGCTGTCATAGTCAGATCTGTCCGAGTCATTAGCCACACTCTGGAAATGTTCACATTTCCTGCTTTAAAATCACCAAACAGATTAAAATTAATTCCATCCTTTTACCTTTTTCTGAGTAAATGACTGCCCACCTGTCCAGCTGCACTGATGGGTGACTGCCAATGATGTATATCTACCATTCCTTTTTTATCTGAGCGTGTACAGGTCAGGAGAATGAAAATAGAAGCAGCTGAGTTACAATGCCTCTTCTCCCTCTGTCACGATTTCTCTTAAAATGGAGTTTCCAAAGATATAAGAAAACTTCATTCATTCCACATTAAAAATATACTAATAATGAATTAGGAGAATGTGCATACATTTCACAAACCAGATCTATTGTAGTATAAATTTAAGCTAATTATATTCAAGAAAGAACATAAAACAATGATCTACGAACAATCAGTACCAATAATTTCACTTAATTACTTAATTAATAATACTTAATACTTAATTAATAAACATAATTTACATTCCACCTTAAATGACACATTAACTTAACACATTAAGATGTAAAACAATGTTTTAATTGCACAAAAAATACTTAATATATACCTAGATGTTGGAAATAAGTGGATTAAAGTGCTTTATTTTGATAATCAGAACATATAATACATTTATTTTAAAATTACGAAGCTGTGCCATACCTTCTCTCAATATGGTGTTTTTCTAAGTTGACAAGAGACAAGATGACATACTGCCTAATTCCTACATGGAAAGGATATTGAAACTCTGCCCCTTTTGACAGCTTTTCTAATAAGCATATTTATTTATTTATTTACTTACTTGCTTAGTTTATTCCCCTTAACTAATAGTAATAAGTATAATTAAAAAGAAAAACACTAAAATAACCATTACTGTCATGCCCTTGTCCTCTCATGTCTGTTTTCCTCGCCATGTGCTCTCTCAGCACATTGCTCTGTTTGTTGTTGCCCTAGCCCCACCTTTGTTCCACCTCCTCGTCTGTGTCTCATGTGTTACCCTGCCCCCTCGTTATCTGTTTCAGGTGTGTCTCGTCTGTGTTTTGTATTTAAGTCCCCTTCTTTCGCTTCCCCTGGTCGGACATTTCACCTTTGTTTGTTCCTAAGTCATGTCGTGTTGTTTCTCTCCCACTTCAAGTCATGTCGTTTTGTTTAAATTCCTAGTCTTGTTTCCACTGTTGCCTCTTTGTTTTGTTATATCTTTTGTTAAATTAAACTCACTCTGTTTTAGCAAGTGCGTCCGCCTCTGTCAGTCCGCCCCGTGATTCCTGACAATTACCAAAAAATAAATCAAACAAATACACCTGCCACTGCTTGTTCTCTGAATATTTTGCTTCGATATTATCTCTTTATTTTCTAAGTGTCTCAAAACTCTAAAAGGCTCACTAAAGACACAATATACAAGCATCAGGAAAGTACATCCTAAAAGCCTGGTAGATACACTGTAGGTACCATGAAAGTACACTGTAAAACATGGACTGTCATATAAAGTGTAACCAAAACTTGTGCGAGACAATCTTGTAATGGAAGGAGGGCTGATACCCTCTGTTCTGGAGAAACTAGTGAAGAGTTTAGGTAGATGGTACAGTGCAGCACTAAATCATACAGAGCAACTTGTTGGCCTGGTTGTGACTGGTGAGGGCTATTAATTGCATTCACAGATTTTATGCCAGGGAATCTAAAACTGTGCTGAGAACAGAAAAAAGTCATGAACAAGGCTATAAAGAAGTGGCCAGGGTGCCACAGTGTTAAAGAGCATGGTATGCTATTGGAGAGAGGTGCTGGAGCTTCCACTGACAAATATTCATGTGTGAGTCGCAAGATGATTTTGCTAGGATCTAAGGACGCAGTGACAAACATCAGCAGGGCCAGCCACAAAAGCACAAAAGAAGTGAAATCCACGAGTGGCTGTGCATGTACTCAGGAGCTCATTAGAGCTAAGAGATGTGATTGGCCAAGTGCAATGCTAAAGAGCAGGCCTTGGGTAAGGTCAATCTTGGATAGTGTTTGGTAATACCACATCACCAGAAAGAAGGCGAATAATGGCTAGTTTTATTGATGAGCAGAAAGAGGAGGCATGATGCACAAGAGCAGTGTCACAGGCAAAGCAAGGCCAGTAGCATTGCTTGGAGAATCTCAAAAAGTGGAAGATCACTTGGCAAGATTTGTGGGCAATGGAGACGAGTCATATCAAGTGTTTGCTGGGAGCAACTTATGATGTACTTCCAACTCCACAACATCTTGGACAGTGGGTAGGTGAAGAACCTAGATTTAGATTATGTACAGGGGTTGGCACGCTGAAACATATTCTATTACAGGGTTGGTATACATGGAGACAATCGGGTTTTTAGGGTATTAGTATTTTTATTGGACAGCAAACACCTAGAGGTTAATTCATTGCGGAGTGGTTGTAGTAATAATGTGATTAGGTTTGTGCGTGGTTTGGCAAATGGTATGAAGTGTGTGGCTGGAAACTGTTGGCAAATGAAGGTAAACAAAACTACATGCCCCAGAGTGCATTGTGTTAATTACACTGAGGCCAGACATGGTGTTGTACTGTGAAAGTAAACTGATATTTTATGAAAGGCAATTAATATATGTGGATTATTAATATTTGTGTTAACTGAGACTATTAAGAGGTAAATTTTAACTAGTAACTAATAGGGATGTAAACATCGAAAAACCTTATCAAAAGGACTGCATTTGGCATTCACCCTGAAAGCACATTTGAGAGAGAGCCTTACTGTACACAATCTCTCAATTCTCACGGCCGTTGGCTTCAAGCGAAGGATCTGTTTCTGCTGTGGAGGTCCTGGGCTGTCAGTCCTCTCAGTGATAGGGGGACCTGAAGTACTGCCTTTCCGGGGTTAATCTGCTTGGCTCTCTAATCTATGGATCTAGGGTGGTCTAACTTGGTTGGCCAAACAAGTTTACAAGCCTTCGACTAGTTCTAGTGCTGTTAACTTTTGCTGTGTTGTGAAGACAGGTGATGGAAAAGAATCTCCGCAGACACGGTTAAAAGTGTAAATACATCTTTATTTACCAAAACAGTGTCTTACGGGTTCTAAAGGATCCCATGAGAGATAGTGTTCCATTCCGAGCTCAGATCATCTCTCCCCGCTGGCTCGGACCCTTTCGTCTATATAGTTCTCTCCTTTCCAAATAAGGCAAACATAGAGGATAGTTTACATTTGCATGTTCTTAAGGGAGGGTGTAAAATTGATAGTTTCCTGCTCTCTGACAGTGAAGATTAAAATGTTCTTTTGGACCATTCCCAAAGTAATTAAAATTTAGAAGATCTCCAAAAGGTCCAAAATACAGCCTCCCTCTTCAGGGAGGCGTGGTCGTTCCGGAAGTGTTGCAGAAACCAGTCTAGTGAAGTTCAAAGCAAATCAAAGTATTTATTTAACAATACTGGATCCAGGAGAACTTAATACATGAAAAAACAGCCTAATGCCCTTCCACGCAAAGTTCTGACCTCTTCCCCCATCTGACTCCAGTTTTATACCCCATATGACGTATCTCCTGCTGGCAAGGCATTTCTGGCTGATTAACATATATTAATATGCATATTTTCACATGTTAGTACTCAGGTTCTCTCGTGCCAGTTTCCCATGCACCTGTGACCCCGAAACGTTCATCATGCCCTTCTGAAAGGTACCTTTTCCTTTCCCAAGCCTCCTTTGCCTACAATAAAGATTTAGTGATCTGGCTAATGGACTTCAGGTCAACAAGATGACCCTAAAGTTCAACCCCCCCTTTTTGGCTAACACTTGTAATTAATGTGTGTCTTCTAAAAGCCTGAAAAGTGCACATCTGTTCAATGTTGTCTAAGAAGTCTAAGAATTTAGAAAGATGTAAATACTGAGTCAACATGCCAGTTAGTGTGCAGGATCTAAACTGTTTAAATGCATGTGTAAATACTGGTTAGTCATTCATATGAGTACATATAAAATACAAGGTTTCATACAATGAATATGTAATTATACTTTCTAATTTTAACTAATCATCATTTAAGGATATTTGTCCACTATCACAAAATAATAAAATTGTTTTCTACAACAACAGCTCATCCTAAACACAGCCCGGCAGCCAACTTTCTTGAAAATCCTTCAAACATTTTAGACAGGAAAAATTCCCTCAACGATCCCTCTGCCTAGGCAATCACAAAATTATACTCCAATCCAATTAAATTTATTCTATATGTGTAGGGAGTTGACTTAAGTAAATGTATATGAAAATCTCAGAAAACAAAATCAAACCAATGTCCAAATTCAGGCTGGTCAACCCATCGGACCTTCCAGTGGACCTACCTGACACACCCCTTGGCCCTAACATCGATAAAACAAAAAAAAAACTCTGAGATTTCAATACACTTACACAGATTACATTTCATCAGTCTATAAGTCTTCATAATAAACAGTTGTTACAATTTTAATATCACTCATATAATGGTTTATCACTATCAAAGATTACTAATAATAAACAATTCAATAGAAACATATGACATAATATTCTCTTTTCAGCAATTTTGTCTTCTGATGTGATGTTGATGACATATTGAGCTTCAGCAAGTCTTCACCATTCTGTTTCAAAGTCCTTCTGTTTTATTGTCCTCTTTTGATTTTTGGATCCCTGTAGCATTTCAGGAATCTCGAACAACCATCCTCCCTTACAGTGATCTTCCCCCTTTTTCTTTCTGGAAGAAATAAACAACAGCCAGTATATTTTGCAAAAATGACAGATGCAAATAAACATCAAAGAAAACTTAACAACAGTGTACAAAAACAAAACATTATACACACTGCTAAATGAGCTGCTCCAAAAACTTGAGCCAACATTGCTCCTAGTGGTCCTAATTTCTCCAATAACCAAGCATTCACAGACCATCCAGCTCCTTTTGATGGACCAAACGCCTCCCTTATATGCTTCAATGCTTCTATAACACTAGTCATATTATCCGTATTATTCGGAATCAAAGTATAACAGGCATCCCCTGTCAGATTCAAAGCTACACATAAACCCCCTTGCTTAGCTAAAATGTAATCCAGAGCCATGTCATGTTTCAACAAAGTTAATCTTTGACTTTTTTGAGTATTTGACAAATACTGAAACCCTCTTATTGTTTCATTAGCAAACCCTTGTAAAGTGTACATAATATTATCTATATGATCTGCTAAAAATGTCACGCCATTCCATGGGAATAATCCTATACCCCATTTTTCTCCTATACTGATTCTCCAATGGTAGGCTTCCAAGTTATGAAACTGAGCCATTTCCCTTTTCTTACTTCTCACAGAATTACCTTCAGAATTCCCTTCATCAGTTGCTTCAACTTTTTGGAGAGTATAAACCTCATAAGGAAGCTTTAATGTTGCCATATAACAACAGCCTGCCCACCCATATGGTAGAAATATTTATGTTTTATCTCCACAAACCCACCAAATATCCTTAAAATTTCCTATAGTCACATTTACAGGCAAAATGTCATACTGCACCATTAATGTTCTACTCTGTTTGCTATCTGGTGTATGAAAATTCACTTTAAACAAAACATCCTTAGGTTTAGGCTCTTTAAAATTCATCTTATAACGAGCACAATCAGATATTCCCATAAACATCCCCTGCCCATTGTGAGTATCATTGGAACAAAAACAGTCTTTAGTCTCCACAGATTTTACTTCCATGGCATCAGGCCGTGCTGTTAGTATATTTTCATGCTGATTAAGGAAATTCACATATGGTAACTTCATCAACCAAGTACAATTTAATCTAGGTCTAAACAAATGCACTGATAAAGCCATTATTATATCTTCTTCAGAATTTTGCTGTTTATATTAACCACGATAAAGCATAAGATTGACACATAGCATGCAGTGGTTCTGGTACTGTCTCTAAAATTGATGGCCATGTGCTTGGTGATGGAACTTTCACCACACATGGACCAGTCAACCTCGTACTCATTCTTACGGAATGGGTTATTTGCTGAAACCATAAATTTCTAGATGCCCATGGGTCTGTGATTTGTAGCACTGAAGAATCAAATCCATATGCTTTCCATTTTGCTTCTCTTTTCTGTAATGCATGGTAATGGTCAGTCATTTCTTCAGATGTCCAGTCAAAATCAAAAAACTCTCTCTGCCCTTCTAAAGTGATTTTCTCAGTGGTTACTAAACCCTTTGAATCCATGTCTTCCATTGGGTTTCTAGCTTCAAAAGTCACTTGACTGATATTTACTTCATGCTCCATATTTAACTCTGGACCCTGTGTTATGTTTATTTCCTTCTGCAATGGAAAGGACATTACTTCTAGAGTCTGGGTTACTTTTACAACATTATGTGATCTTGTTATTTTTCCATTTACAACAGTTGTGATAGTTTCAGATGTACCCGAAGCAGAAGTCATCATTGGCAGTGTAGTACTATTCATCTCCTTTAATGGCATATCTAAAGTAGTAATTCGATTAGTTACATTATTTCCTTTACTTATTTCTGGAGCTAAAGTAATTGGCTTAATTTTTTCTTTAGTAACCTTTAAAGTCATTGCCATAGTGGTTTGGTCCCGAACTCTTTTAATAGATGTAAAAACTTCAATAGGACTCTGGTCCTTTATCATCACTATCACTGTACGAGTTATGTACCCTTCTCTCCACACATTTTGAAATGGCACAAACTTAAGCTCTGGTTCCAAATAAGTACAAGTGTATTCCCCTTGATCTTCCCATGTAACATTACGTAAAAGAATTGAACAATCATCTCTAACTCTGAACCACCTAAAGGCATTAAACAAAAGATACTTTCTCTGGTCATGAGGCAAATGATCAACTTCAGGTCCTGTTAACACCACTTTTTCACCACGACTATTTTTCCACTCAGGAGGACTATTACTCCCTGTATTAAATCTTCCACATTTACAGGGAAGATGAACTGCTTTACCTAATTTAGCTTTAACCACTGTCTTGAAAGGTGATGACGTTGTTGAAATTATCAAAGGCACTAGTGTAGTTAGATGTGATCCATTTACCCCCTCACTAACTTTCGACACTGGAAAAGTAAAATTCTTTAAAGTTTCATTCTCTTTAGTTCTCATACCGTTTAGGTCTAACCTTTTTCCGAACTGGTCTTGGACTCTTTTCTTGATCCAAGTCTCTGAACTGTTTTGAAATGGAATTACTGCTTTCTGGAATAGGACCTGCTGTTTCTGGGACATATTGAAATTCAATTTCTCCAAACTTTTTGTCTCGTTTACAATCTGCTGTGTCATGTCTGGCATCGTCAGAAATATACACAGAGTCATCAGCATCATCCAAACCAGGGACAATCTCCTCTTCAGGAGATCTACTCTGATTTGTTTCTTGCATGTTATTTTCAACCTCTTCTCCCTCATGTTCTTTTGGTTCTCCTGAACCTGCAACCTCTCCTCCCTTTGAGAAAGGCTCCTCTTCACTTGGTGCTTTAACACAGTGAGATAAATGATACCACGTTGGAGACCCCTTAACTTGAACTGCCGTTCCAGTACTGCGAACAACTTCAAAAGGTCCTTCTCTGCGTTCGTTATACCATTTTCTTCTAAATACCTTTACAAACACCTTGTCTCCAGGCTGCACTGTATTCTTCCTTTGCTCATCCAGCCTCTCCTGCTCCTCCTCTTTTCTTTGCTTTTCTGAAACGTATGTGGATATTCTTTTATGTAAATTAGCTAAGTATGAAATATATGCTCTCATGTCATCTTCTAAAAGAGCTAAACTTGGACCTTTCCCACTTGTACACAAACATGGCGTTGGCATTCGTCTGCCTGTCATCAACTCATGAGGAGTCATGTGTAAATCACGCAGCTCACTTGAGCGACACACCATTAATGCTAATGGAAGTGCTGCTATCCAATTTAACCCCGTGTGCTGACAGATTTTAACAATCCGATTTTTCAAGACACCATTCATTTTTTCACAAATCCCTTGACTTTGCGGATGGTACACAGCTTCCAGATGCTGTTTAATTCCCAATTTTTGCAAAATTAATTTCACCGCTTTATTCACAAACTCTCCCATTATCTGAGGATATTCGATGTGGAAGTCCCCACCTGCTTATGACTTCTCTACACAAAAACTTGGCAACCGTTTGTGCATCTTTACACTTAGTTTATGACCTGTTTCCTCACCTGGTGCACTAAGAAGAATATCATCCATGTATTGAATGACAGTACTTTTTAACTTCTGATCTACCCCAACTAAATCATCTTTCAATACTTTATTGAAAATGTGAGGACTATGTTTATATCCCTGTGGTAATCTCTTATACTCATAGAATTGTCCCTTGTAAGTAAACCCAAATAAACCCTGACTTTCTACACTTAGTGGAACACTAAAAAATGCACCACATAAATCTAATACTGTAAAATACTTTGCATCCGGAGGAATTTGGGCTAACAAAACATGTGGATCTGGCACTTCTGCTGGAAAGTCTGCGACTACTTCATTTACTGCTCTCAAATCATGTACTAAACGATAAGAGTTATCTGGCTTCTTCACAGGTAACAAAGGTGTATTACTCTGCGGATTCTGTGTTATCTTCAGAACATCTGCCTTCACAAGACCTTCAATTTGTGGTTCGATCCCTTTGATTGCTTCTTCATTCAAAGGATACTGAGGCTTCCACGGAGGTTTTGTTCCTGGTCGGAGTTCAACTTTCACTGGTTGAGCTGACTTCACAAATCCAATGTCAGTGCTATGTTGTGATCATAAACAATTTGGAACACATCGCAGCATTTCCTCTTTCAAAGAGTTTGAATCCATCTTCTCATTGTAAAGTGATTCATGTTTGTCATCCTGATGACTTGTGGCTGTCCTTGTCCTTGAGCAGTAATCATAATCTTAATAAATCGCTGATCTTCACTCCTCCAGATGGAAAGATTCTCTTTAAGCGGTTTAAAGACAAATTGTTCTGCTTCTGCCATCATTTCACCTATTTGTTTCTGCTCACAATCTTCAGACACCAGTAAAGTCACATGTGGTACACTTTTTCCCATCTCAAACTCTTTATGCAGGTAATCATTTTTGTCTATCTTCATAGCAGCTCCTTGTGGTCCCAAAATTATGCAACATGAACGTAATTCCACTTTTTTATTTGATGACTCAGCCATTGTTCTCCATCTGATTGTTCAGCATCCTTAAAGTATTTCAGTGTACAATGAAATGGATACTCTGGAGTCTTTGCATCAGGCATGTTTGCTACAATAAACTTCTCCCACATCTTGGCTGGTTCCAAGAATTCTTCGCTAAGATTTCCAATCCAAAATACTGAAGAAGCTTCAGTCTTTGTTTTCATCATCAGTCGGCACTTCCACCAGGCAGCCGTCTGGTGTGCATTTTATTGTGCAGTTCAGTTTGCACAAAGCATCTCTTCCCAAAAGTGCAATAGGTTTATGTTCTGATACCAGTATGGGTATTGTAGTCTTCAGATGTTTATAGCAGAGCTCAATTGGTTCTGTGAGAGGAATCAGCTGTTTTACTCCCTCAAACCCGATTGTCCGAATCATCTGACCAGACCTGGGGAGGTGTATAGCATCTTCAGGCCGAATACAGGTGAAAGCAGCTCCACTATCTGCCATCATTGTCAATGGTCGATTATTTATTTTCACCTCTATTGCTGGATCTCTCTCCGGCCCTATTGCTACCAGCTGACAACTGCCACACGAGCTCTCCGGGCATCTCCAGAATCCTGGTTCCGGGCCCCTATAAGGGTTCACAGGTCCCTTGATTGCCCTTTGTTGTCCTCTGAATCCTCCTCTGAATCCTCTTCTAAAATATCCCCTGAAGTTTCCTCCTGGCCGGTTGCACTCACGAGCAAACTGACCAAACTGTCCACAATTATAGCACACTTCAGGGGGCTGCTGAAAGTTTAGACTGAATCTTCCTGGTCTTCCTCTTCCTAGATTTCCTTGACTTCTTCCTCTCCATGTCTGCACCTGACCAAACACTGGCTGTGGCCAGGGAGTCACTGGAGCAACTGATGCTGACTGGCTCACTTGAGGTTGAGTCTGATCCAGATGCGGTCCTGGCTGATTAGGAGGCTGACTTTGTATGACTAAAGCTTGTTTCTTTTCTTTTTTCTTGTTGTCCACCAGTTGGGTTTGACCCCAGAGGAAGGAGGAAAAGAGGGGGTTGAATATGCCCAGAGCAGAGCAGACTGCACAAAGGCCAGTCATTTTATCCACAAACTTCTTTCACAAACACCTGCATTGATACATTTAGATTAAATAATTAATAGGTCTCATTATCCATTATCCCTCTGGGGTCTAAGGATATTTTTTTAACTGTTTGCAAATCCTCATTCAAATATTAAATTCACATTTACATGCACTACATGTTTTTTTTTTTTTTTTTTTTTTTAAATTATTATTATTGCGGCACGGTGGCGCAGCAAGTAGTGTCGCAGTCACACAGCTCCAGGGACCTGGAGGTTGTGGGTTCGAATCCCGCTCCGGGTGACTGTCTGTGAGGAGTTGGTGTGTTCTCCTCGTGTCCGCGTGGGTTTCCTCCGGGTGCTCCGGTTTCCTCCCACATTCCAAAAACACACGTTGGTAGGTGGATTGGCGTCTCAAAAGTATCCGTAGGTGTGAGTGTGTGAGTGAATGTGTGTGTGTGTGTGTGTGTGTGTCTGTGTTGCCCTGTGAAGGACTGGTGCCCCCTCCAGTGTGTATTCCCGCCTTGCGCCCAATGATTCTAGGTGGGCTCTGGACCCACTGCGACCCTGAATTGGATAAGCGGTTACAGATAATGAATGAATGAATGAATTTCTTAGTGTAATACATGCTAATGCTGCTATTGTATAAGTCATGTGTACATATCTCATATGTATATAGACCATCCTCAATTGTATTATATAAAGTTTCATAGTGTTGTACCACACCTCACCTACTTTTACTTCTGTATACACTTCTATATATCTGCTCTATTTATTGTTATTTCTTTCTCTTCTCTTGTGCACTTTTTACAATACTCTGACAGTACAATTTCTCTTGGGATTAATAACGACTTATCTTATCTTATGTTACAAATTAAATAGAACAGCTCAGAAGTAACAACTAAGAAAATAGACTTCAGTAGAATATAGATAACTGGTTAAAAGCATGAGAAACAAAGGCTGAAAATAAAAGAGTAAAAACAGATCAAAAGAAATATCAGGAAAAATTGTAGGGAGGAGACACACATTCTTTTGGCAGCAGTAAAGGTCTGCCATCCCTTAACTTTTGTTCAAGCCCCATTTGTTATTTCAATAAATACACAAGCAATACAACATCTCCATTCTGTACAAAGAAAAAGTTACAGTATGACTGCTGTCACAGTTAACCTTTTAGACCTTAGACTTAGACTTAAGTTTAGATTTATTTTATGTTTTTTTATTTTTGTTTTATTTATGTTTAATAATGATTTTTGTCAGAATGTTACATTAGCATATAATACATGTCAACAGTATTATTGCATATAGTACAAACCTTGATAATTATCTTTTAGTAAAATAAGGGTACAATTGCACCTTTAGACAAGGCTGTAGATATATATGTTTCTGAAGCACAAGTCATTGGTTAAAATGTAAAAGCTATAATGTCAGTACTCACAGATAAGTCCACAGCAACAACAGTAATAATGTTACACTTACATAGCACCTTTTCACACACACACACAATTAATTGTAAATATTTTTTCTGTCCATTCATCAGTTTTTCTGTTGTAGTATGAGGTGCATAAGAACACATTATTAGGAATATGTATATTATTTACTATACCACATAAAAGGAAATAAACAAAAAAGTTATCTAAAAAAATAAGACTGGTGTCTTGCCTACACAAAATGGACATGAATCAAACACATTCTGTATAGAGACTTTACCCCTTTCTGAGCTATATACAGTACAAAATAAAAAGTCACAATATCAACCAACATTGCCCAAAATCTAATCACAACTGGATAACCTTTCCCAATTATTGGCTTGTATAGGTACACCTGATCTTGGGATTTTGTACTATTAATGGCATTCTAACTGTGTAAATAAAAGGTTTCTTAAACCTGTAGTCTTACTTGATTCTCTGTGCATGGATTTGGCTGTATGATGGGAGCCAAGGTTGACTGGTTGAGCACAGTAGCACACACTGCTGTTGAACTGGAGGAGGTCACAGGTATCTATGGTCTCCACAGCATTAGTACAGAGCACACAGGACTGTGCACCATCAAGAGGAACTCTCTGCAAAAGAGAGAAGAAATGTGAAGAAAAGAAAAACAAGAAAACAGAAGAAATCCTTGAAACTGTAATACTTATATAATAATATATTTATTATAATATATTTGCTGCTGCTCATAGTAATCTCTTTCCTGGAAAGTGAGGCGTTAATTAAACTTAAACTTGATTTGATACAAAAACATGGTACTGTTAAGAGTAGTTGAAAGACATTCAGTAATTTAAAACTGAATATCTAAAATACTTATATATATAAACTATATATATATAAACTAGTTTTTGTTAGTTTTCATAATTATGCTATGATAAAGTATGTTTGTGATAAAAAAAATACAACAGAGTTAATTATGTTTGTAAAGGGCAATCTCCTAGTATTTAGCAAAACCCATGGAAAGCAAGCCCACTGCTTCAGCTGCTTACTTACTGGATGTAAGCAAATGTCAGGCACAGACTTGAGCAATTTGGACTTTATGATAAAAAGGGCAATGCTGGAACAAGAATCACAAGGTTGTACTTGGAGGTTTTAGTAATAGGCAGTATTTGGTCTATTATTGTGTCAGAGCTGTGACATAATGTATATTTCCCAATAATAATATCATCATTTTTAAAACAATTAAAAATAAAAATCAGTATTGTGATAATAGTGATATTCTGACTAGTTTACGTAGTGACGTCATGCAGTTACCCATAATATGGCATACGTTCTTTACATGAGTCATTTAGCACAGTGACAAAATATCATATGTACAATAAACCATAGTATTATGTTAGCAATGAAAGAAGCATTTAATTAATTAAAATCATACACAAGATAAGATGTAAAATATTCTATGCTAAACCATTAGAGCTTCACATAGGGCCCACCCCCCTTTCTTCCTACCTGCAGCCACCAACACTAAGGTTGCTGTAGCCGTTAATTAACTCTATGAAATATTAACTCTATGAAATAAACTATCCGTTTGCTTTCAGAGTAGCGCACTATGTCTGGCCTCAGTGTAGTTAACACAATGCACTCTGGGACCTGCAGCTTTTTTCCTACGTCCACCAGTAATTTGCAGTCTCGTGCTTCACCCATCTACCAAAATATATTGCCTGCACACATTCTCAAAAACATTCCCCCTCATGCACAAGCCTAATTATTTCATTAATACAGCCTACTCGTCAAAGCTCTAGCCATTTGGTAAACATGCTAAAACTCTTAGCACCCTTTTGTGTTTCCATGTATATCGACCCTGTGACAAACTAACTTTACAAGCTGATATAAAATGCTTCAGCATGCCAACACCAGTACATAATCCACAACTAGGGTCTTCACCTACCCACTATCCAAGATTTTGTGGTGTTGGAAGGACGTCATAAGTTGCTCCCAGCAAAAACTTAATATGACTTGCCTCCATCACCCACAACTCTTGCCATGACATCTTTCGCTTCTCTAGATTCTCCCATCAAAGTCTCTGGTCTTGTTTTGCCTGTGACACAGCTGTTGCTCACTGTGCATACTCTTCCTGTTCGCAAATAAAACTAGTCATCATTTGCCTTCTCTCTGGTGATGTGGTCTTACTAAAAGCTTTCCAAGTGTCATCTGACCCAAGGCCTGCTCTTTTGCATTATACTTGGCCAATCACATCCCTTAGCTCTAATGAGCTCCTGGCTACCTGCATGGCCACTTTCAAATCCCACTTCCTTCCTGTTTTTGTGACTGGTGTTGCTGCTTGTACCCTGCATCTTTCGATCCTGACAATCATCTCACGATTCACTTTTGCACATTTAAATTCCTCAACTAAACTTGGGAGTGGTAACTGCAGTACCCCGCTCCCCCTAGCCACTTCCTTATGGGCTTGTTCATAACCCTTTCCCTTTCCATTCTCTCTACTTCTGTGATTGAAACATCAAAAACTGTCAATGGCCACCTAATACAAGGCAGTAAGCCAAACTGCAGACACCACAATTTCAACTTCCCTGGCAAACACAATCTATTCATGCCATTAATAGCCTTCACCAATTTAGCCTTTATTCCCACAGCTTGTTTGGTATCATTTAGTGCTGCACTATACAATTTACCTAAACTCTTCACTGGTCTCTCTAGAATTGTAGGAATCATTTATCCTTAAATGTAAAAAGTATTTCTTGCACAAGATTTCCTTTGACAATGTTACATCTAGTAACTTATTTGTGTGTTTTGTGTTTCTCTACTCTCTGAGTAAATGCCTCAGGTGCTGCTGCTGATTTGCTCTGGTTGGCTGACAGGATTAAGGCGGAACAGATATAAAGCCCTGGTGGTTGACTGAAAGAAGCTCCTCTTCTTTCTCCTTACCATTGCTTCTTCCTGCCAGACTAAGGATTGTCTGTGTATGTTGACATGCTATTGTGTGTGATTCAGCTACCTAATGTAGTGTTAACTCAATAGTTATCCTACTAAATTGGAAGATGTAGGGGGTGTAGCCTTGTTTCTTTTCCTTAAAGGGGTTGATTTGCTTCTGTTTATGTTAGGGAGTTAGGTTATGTTTTTGTATTTTCTTTCTTAATTATTTTTGGTTAGGTAAGTTATAGATGTTGGGTTGAAAGGGGGTTTGATTATTTTGGGCCTAGATCACGCCTGACGCTTTACTTCCATTATAGCCATATATTCCATTATAAGAGATTTGGAGACTGGAGTCTTGTGACATTGTGTGGTTTTCTTGGTCTGGTGGGATTGAAGTGGGAGGAGTTGGGGGAGACTTTTTATTTTTCATTATTATTTATGTTGCAGCTTACCTAGACAGGCTGTAACAGACAATCAACAGACTTCTAGCCTTGGTATAACTTTCAGCCTAGCCAACCTTAGATTATCATTTAACTTCTCCAGCAACCACTGTGTGCAAGGCCATGTATGCCCTAATTGGGGGGAGCCAAGTACGGTCATGCAACCTCTCCCCACCTACAACCCACTTAGAGGCTCTAATTACTACCTCAATTGCCATTCCAATGAATGCTAATGGTTAAATTGTACATCCAGGCATTATATTTATTTCTAATCACTTCCATAATGTAACAAATACCCCTGTACTAAAGCAAAACTGAATATCCTCAAAGAATGCTTTAACCAGCCTAGTAACTTTATCTGGCACCAGGAAGAATTCAAAAGCTTTCCACATAGGTTTATGTGGCACTGAGCCAAAAACATATGCTAAATCTAGGAAAAAAAATATGTAAATCCCCACATTCTTAGCTGTCTGAATGCCAGATCATGCTGCCTTTTGTACTGATGTATCACATAATTTGTTTGGTTTAAAATAAGCAGCAAGCCTCCACACTAAAGAGAATCTTACCCTCCACATTAAGAAGAATTATGGGCTGAAACGGTTCTATACTCACAGCGTATTTCTCTTTCAGAATAAGAATACCGCCAGCTCTTCTCCCTGCTCTTTGGAATGATCCCTTTCTTCTAAACACCAACCATCAATGTCCACAAAAACATCAAGACCTCAAGTGTATACTTGTACACGTGATATGGCACACCATTAGGCCCAGGAGCAGAAACTGCCTTTGCATGATGCACTGCATCTTCAACCTCACTCCATTTTGGAGGGCTAATCTCCATTTGCTGCTTGACTTCAACTCTAGCTCATTTGCCTCCATCATTTTCTGTATACACACCATTGAAATGCTCCTCTAATTCACGCTTTCCAACTTTTAAACTTCCAGATTTCTCCTTACCAAATAAATTCTTCACAAAATTAAATGTATTTCTAAAGAATGCTGCCCTTGCATGTTCTTTCTTTGTCCTCATTTTCCTCAAGTCCCCTACTCTTCTTTACACTGCCAGTCTACCATTAAGCTTGTTTTGTAGTATTTTAATGCCCTCTCTTTTGTCTTCCCCTACTTATCTCCACTGCTTTCTAAGAGCCCTCAACTCCTGAATTAGCTTATCTATTTCTACTTGCCATCTTGACAACACTCTGTCTTGTCCCCTTTGCTTTTTCTGCAACAGACCAGACTAATTGAAAACTCATTGTGATTTATGACACTCGTTGACAGGTTTTAGGTTTATTTTTCCTTGGTTTTATTTTAATTCTGTCGTTTGATGCGATTTGGATCATTCCATGATGTGATGGCGAGCCAATCCCACAGATGAGCCGGTTAACCTTTTCCTGTGCTGCCCTGCACAGTGCGGTAGGCCAGCTACAACAACCTCTGCTGCACCATTCTGCACCTGCTGTACCTTCTTCCCCCACACAAATACACAAGTACACAGACATTCCCTTGGATTTTGGATGCTTTGCTGGGACTTTTAAGGACTTTTTGCGGACTCTACACATTCCAACCAGCAGGAAGTGGACTTGGTATGGACAGGTTGGGTCCATCCCTCCAAAATAAGGTTTTGTTGCAACAGTTGGTGAGATCAATGCAATTTGAGATTTATTTTGAAATTGAAGTGTTTTTATTTTGAACTGAAGCCTATTGTCACACAGCGCCATGTAGGTTTGTTTTTTTTTCTCCCTTAATAAAAAAAACTTTATTTAAAAACTACATTTTGAATGAATATTTAAATTTGTTTGATGATCTGAAACATTTAAGACTGACAAACATGCAAAAGAATAAGAAATCATGAAGGGGCAAACACTTTTTTCACACCACTGTTATTATATAGTTACTATAATCATACACAAGATAACATGTAAAATATCATATGCCAATACATTAGAGCTTCACATAGGGCCCACCCCACACTCTTCCTACCTTATAATATTATTATTAAATATATTTAAAGTAATATAATTAATATTAATATAACATTAATTCTGTTGAAATAGTCTATTCTTGAAATTAATAAAAGTATTTTTGTCTTTTATCATATCGCCAAGAATATAGTTGTCGCCAAAATACCCTGAAAAATGGTTTTAGGGCCACCCTAATCTGGGTAATGTCCTAAAACTACAACCCCAGTATAAACCAGCAGATTTCCACTTCTCAGAGTAACACGAGCATTAATCAATTCAGGATGGTGGATGATTAGTTCTGAATCACAAACACCACAGTTCATCCCAAATATAATGGATGGAGTTCCATCACTCCAGAGAACACAGTTGTACAGCACAATAGCCTATTGCTATAGTACTTTACTCCCAAATGCAGCCAACATTTGGCCTCAATAATGGTGAGATTAAGCTCATGTTTAGGGGCTACCGAGCATGTCATTTTAGTTCATGCTTTTCTATGTAGACAAGACGCTACATGCACACAATTGAATATCTGTTTCCACAATGATGGCCTTAACAAATGTGGAGGGCGGCCATAGCCTAATGGTTAAAGGATGAACTTGGTACTAGAATGCCACCCATGTCCTGTAGGAATATCCAAGGCTGAAGTGTCCTTAAGCAAGGAACCTAAGACACAAAATTCTTATTTGGTTCAGAGGATGGCTACCCAGGTGTGTGTGTGTTTCTTTTTTTCACTACCCTTATTAAATATAGGTTAATATGGGTAAAATACAGAAGTCAGATTTCATTGTACCACTGTACAATTATCATAAAACACATCACTTTAAGTGATAAACATAGATTGTATTCCCAATTAATTCTATAAAATCTGAAAAATGAACAAAGGGATATCTACAGTCATTAACTTTAATGCACAGTGAACATTACAAGTGTGTACTCTTTATTGTGATATTTTATGGCAGGAACTTACTTTTTGTGTGAGCACTTGATCAGTGATATTCTCCATTTGGTTTAAAAGATCTCTTGCACATAGTTCTGTGAAATTGTTCTAAAGCAAAAAGTCAGTTAAGAGCATATGTTTTGTTGGACATGACCATTAATACAAACAGTCACTCTATTAAGGTCAGGTATTTGGTATTGAATGTAATTAAATTGACACAAACCTGGCAATCCACATATATTGTGATATCTGGATCTAAAAAGAATGGAAATTAGAAATTAGTGTCTGAAACAAAATTTTAAACACCTCAGTATATTAACTTTACATGCAGTATGTACACAGAGAAGTTGAAATGCTAAAACATACAGAAGGGCATAAGTTGATCTGATGTGTTTTAGAAGTTTGACCTGAAGCAATTGTTATTATTTTATTCATAAAACCATAGTGTTTATTTTTATTTTAACTGACATGAATAATTCCACTTAAATGACTACATATCCATGGAAGAAAAAACACTGAAATGATAACTTACTGTACATAACTTTAGTGACAATATAAATCACTGTATAAAGTTTTAAAGCTGGAGTATGTGATTTTTTTCTTAAAAACAGATTTGCTATATTTCCTGATTTTTTTTTTCCATTCTTTAAAAACTAATTTGGTTTTGATTAATTCCAATCTGATTGAACAAAATAATTGGATGACGTACCTACCTGTCTACTACATAACCCTCAGAGCAGCCCTGATCAATGCACTGCATGCATGCACAGAGATTCCACATGCACCGGCTGGATAAAGACGAGGAAAAGAAGAGCCTGGATCAAGTGTGAGCACCAGCCAGACTCAGCATTTGTGTCGGTTTTGGGTATTTTCTTAAAAAGTAATCAGACATTGGGTATGTTGAAAATATTTAAACACTGTGCCTCACTCGTTGTAGCTAACTCATTCCCTTTGTCACAGACATAAGTTTGAGTGTCAAGGAATGTTTGAAGAGGTGGAAGAACCTAAGGGTCAATTACATGCACCTCTGTATTTGAGGAGCAGGGACTCAGGCAGGAAACATTTTTAGCATTGTATTCTTCCCTTCCAGGCTGGTGCTGCATATACAATTTTTCTGCCCCGGGAGCTATGTGACTGTGACACTACCTGCTGCACTACCGTGCTGCCTACATTACTGGGTTTAAATATGCTAAAATACTGCTAGCATTTCCAAACTATTTAGACAGAAGTGTTTGCTGATTGCTTAGCCTGGAGAATGTCTGTAATTGAATGTAGTTGACTACATGATAAAAGCTACATATCACTTATAATATACACTGGAACATGTTATTACAACTTTGGTGGTATTCAAGCCATTACAAACATCAACAGAACAGCACTTATTACCAGAATCAGCATATAAAGTTAGCAGATGCTACCAGCCTGTGTTTATCGGTGACTCTTAACACTAGAACTACCAGGATTTTCATATGACCCCCTTTTCTACCAGAGGCTGCCAAATGGCAGTGCTGGGGTAATTTGCATCCCATTAGGCCACCTTGTTATGTACATTAAGCCACTACTAGGTGCTAAACGGGGGGGATGGGTGATAGTGTGAACTGTGTTGACTGATAAAGCTCTGACAGTCACAGCAGGCACAGACTTTCAGGAGTTTAGTTCAGGGCAACAGTCTCAACAAATAAAAAATATTTTGGTACTTAGGCAGTTTTCTCAGCTGCTGATAATAAACATTATTATTATAATCTTTCAAAAATATGATGAAATAATACTTGTTTATTTAGAATACACACAATAAAGAATTATTTAAGCTTTTTAGTTCATATTTGTTGATCTAATGCAATATTATTTGATGTGAAACCTACAAAAACCTTGAGAAATATAGAAAAAAAAAAAAAACAGTTAAGTAAAAATTGCTCAAAAATAGTATTTAATCTTAATTTGAGTCATATTTACTTGTCAAGAGAAAAAAATTGCCAATGGGGTGAGATATTTTGACTTAAAACAAGACAAAATGTCCTGATAAGATTCTTTTACTTTGGGTTTTAAAAAGTTTAAGTAAAAATG
Organism: Hoplias malabaricus; assembly: GCF_029633855.1. Classification (NCBI taxonomy): domain Eukaryota; kingdom Metazoa; phylum Chordata; class Actinopteri; order Characiformes; family Erythrinidae; genus Hoplias; species Hoplias malabaricus. The sequence goes on along the minus strand of NC_089801.1, from coordinate 60,976,177 downwards.
TCTTATTTACAAGTAGCTGAGGGTTGTTTTTTGTTTTGTATAAATTTATGTAAAAATACCTATTGGCAGTTTTTCAAAAGACAAAAACTACTTAAAATAAGGTTACAAAATATCAGAGCTATTTTGACTAATCAATATGCAACTTTTTGCACTGTGAAAACAGTCCTACATTAGTACAAAGGAGGCAGTTTTTCAAAAGACAAATTTACTTAAAATCTGAACTTTAGCTATTTTGACCAATCATCAGTGAGAAAACAATCCAAAATTAGTACAAAGGAGGCAGACTTGAGGTGTTTTGGAATTATAGTTCAAATAATGTCTTTGTAACAGTTTTAGAATAAAGAGAAAGATGACTGCAGACACTGGAAAACTTGATAATGTAGTGGAGTATGGACCGAATAAAGAAATGGAAAGTTCTGAATAAAGACTCTCCACTCTGAATAAGGATTTCTTGGGAGAGGACCCCACATTCCATAGGGTTCCAAAGACCCTGCAGTCCCCCCCACACACACACCCCCTCACGCACACACATAAGGTCTGCATCAAAGGGCTGACCAGGACGCCTGGCCACGGCCCCTTCCTCTCTTCAGAAACGGAAAGATAACAAGCCAGTTTATGATGCTTTTAGACCAAAAGAACATCAAACAATGTGGGGAATAACTCTGATTAACAATCCAGTTTATGGCTTTGGCGCCTAAATGGCGAAAGGTTATCTCTTGTGAAAATCAGCAGGGGGCAACACTGACTGAACTCGGTTTGAACTCCTGGTGAACCCTCCGCACAGGACGAACAGCATGGACCAACAGCGACCCCAAGTGGACGTTTGCGAAATCGTGTTTCGCCCTACTGACTCCTAAATGCATACCGAGCGCAACGAGCGTTTATGAACATGTTTTATGCAAATATGTATTAATGTCGACCCCTTTTATTGTCCTCAGATGAACGTCTACCAACCAATGAAGTGATGTGTTTCAATCATGAAAGAAAATTTCTGTCTCTGATTAAGAAAACGAATTAGTATCTTCTAGCATAATATTGTAGTGGGATGTAATCATAAAATACCCAAGATATATATATGTAGATGTTTGATATTAATAATCCAGGACACTCATTGTGCTATGTCACAAACATGTATAATAATCTTATGTATACATGAATCTTTCCTCTCTCTCTCTCTCTGAAACGTGAAACAAGTCACGTAAGCCTCAGACCTAGGATCCAATCAAAGGAAGGACACCTCCAAATTGGGCGTGACCACGCCACCTTTGAAAAGAGGGTGCCGACTCATTCTCACTCTCTGCTCTGATTCTCTCTGATACTCTGATTTCCGCTCTCTGACTTCCGCTCTCGGATTTCCGACCTTGGTCGCTCTGACCTACTCTCTCTAACTTCTGAACTTTCTCTAGTTTCTAACGGCTCGTACGCTCTCAACACTCTCTCGGTCGTTTTCGAAGACCCTTTCACGCCGCGCTCACTTTCTTCAAGCTTCCTCTTCCTTACGTCGACAAAACAAAGACTCTAAAGGACCTCACTCAGCTCCCAAGAGACGTCTTGCGCCAGCTAGATTGTGAAAGAAAACTACCAGTAACGTCGAGTAACTCCAAATAATCCTTTGTTCTTTTTACTGTGTTTATGTTTTATCGCCAAATCTAAGTTTAATCTCACGACTGATCAAAGCAGGTGAACTTATTCGTGGCCAGAGTAAGAAACACCGCCGAGATAGAAGAAAGTCGTAGAATAAGTATAAGCCTATTGAATCGATTTTCAGTTCTGGATCTGCAGGAACTAGCAAAACTTTTCGCCAAAACGTCCATATGGTTTGACCCTCCTGCTCAGGACAGTGAGCCAAAGAGAGAAACCTGTCGTCTGTGTCACCACGCTCTGAGTACGCCCGGGGCGACTCGACCGACGAGGAAATAACTCCACGCTGACCCGGCCTGAAAACTTCCGCGGGAGAACTGCCAAACTCATCACTTCCAGGACCTCAAAGAGCCTCTGTACCCGTCGAGTAGTGGAGAATCGACGCAAAAGTAAGCTAAACTTACGCATTTCCAGAAGTGAAAATTGAATTAAGTCTCTTGATAAGTTTATACGTTAATTAAATCTCAATTAGCAATACATTAGTCACAAGTCATATCGCCTATCTTATCTTTAAATTTGAATCGGCTTCACCTGCGTTGATGCCGTGAGGTTTTAAGATCATGTTATGTTAAGTAAATATTATTTTTCTTTTTAATAAATATTTCCATTATTTGAAATCACAGTGTGTGGAGGCTGTTCATTAAAAGTCTGAAGATCCTGAAGATCTCACATAGCTAGGCCATTATTCATTCTCAAACTACTTGTTAATGTTTTAATCACTTAAGTCAATTATAAAATTTTAATTATTATCATTAGTCAAATATCAGTAATCATAAGAGTTTGAATAAGGTCAAACGCTACAAACACAATATATAAATATATATAATATATATATTTATATATATCACGGTGTATACACAACATACACTACAATAATAAAGTGCATAAACTTTATATAATAAACTGCACCAAAGTAAATAGCTTATCTGGCTACATGCTGAGTGAAATAAAATGGAATAAACATTTCTCACTATAATACAATATTACAAATATACACGATGGAGGTAACTGAGATTGGTTCTATATTTATTTTAAAAATGTTGTTGCAGCCATTAGATCGAAATATGCCAGTACCAGGTAACAGTGAAAAGGGATGAGTGTGATGGGTGATAGCGTGAACGATGATGATAACGATTATGTATGTATCCACCTCCATGTGGATAAAAAGCCACGTCACCACATATATTTCACTTACTCTGTTGACCGAGAAGCAAAGAAGGCAAAGGTTTACAGTACAGAGCAGGCTTTGGACATGATCCTCAACCATGTCAACCCCTGTGACTCCGATGGAGAAGAAATTATTATTGATCAGAGCGGTGACTCTGAAATCTCTTCTGGTAAGATTTCCTAAATTTTCTATGTTTGTTTGCCGGTTCTGGCTGTTGTGATTTTGGAAGAGACACACTGCAAAAAGTACAATCTTGATAAGTCAAAATTGCTCAAGAATATTATTCTATTTTAATTTGAGTAATTTTGACTTAAAACAAGACAAAATGTCCTGATACGATTCTTTTACTTTAGGTTTTAAAAAGTTTAAGTAAAAATGTCTTTTTTACAAGTAGCTGAGGGTTGTTTTTTGTATAAATTTATTTAAAAATATCTTTACCTATTGGCAGTTTTTCAAAAGACAAAAACTACTTAAAATAAGGTTACAAAATATCAGAGCTATTTTGACTAATCAATATGCCACTTTTTGCACTGTGAAAACAATCCTACATTAGCACAAAGGAGGCATACTTGAGATGTTTAGGAATTATAATTCAAATACCATGACTTCACCACCTCCAGGAAAGAGAGGTCGCATGGAGACACACGAGTGGCTGACAGAGACGGCAAAAGATGGCACAGTGTGGCATGAAGAACATAGTTTACATTTCTATTTATGAATACTTTTATCATCATATTGTTGCATGCTTATTTTATCTTTTATTACTTCCTTTATTACTATTTCATTTTACAGGGAAACCAAGCAAAATCTTTTTTTCCTGTTCATATACCAATAAAACTACCTTGAATCTAAATGTCTGGTAATGTTGACTTTTTTTTGGGGGGGTGGGGGTTCACCAACTTGCTGCAGAGAAGAGTGTGGAGTGCAGTAGAGTGTCTCCTTTCAAATGTAAAGGCATCATTTACATAGCAATGGAGGTGAGAAGAGCTGTTCACACCTGCCAAATGGCAGTTCTTTGGGATTTAAAGGTATAATTGCCAAATGGCAGCGGTTTGGTAGTTCTATTAAGAAACTGATTACAATACTTTTGTAAACAAAACTTATTACTAACAAACACAGAAACACAAAGTGCAACAAAATGTTAGTCCAACAAAAAGAAAGCATCTGTCTTGTGTCCTTATATTTCTTTCAGCTCCCTCCACTGAATAAAGTTAGTCCAATATTAACATATGTATGGCTATTCTCACTCTCTCTTTCTCCCCCTAGCTCCCTCTGCCATAATTTCTGTACTTGGAAAACCAGGCTAGATCCTTAAAACATTACGCAGTTCTCACAAAAATCTCTCACACACTGGCTGGGTAACCTATGCTACTCCCAAAAAGTAGAACAGCACCAATACCTAAATACCACCAATACTTTCTTGAGGCATTTCAACTCTGCAAATGTATGACAGGAAAAGGCAGAAATGGAACACTGAGTCGCTAATGGTGAATCAGCAGGTTTATATATTCTCCCTGGCCGATAGAGTACGATAGAAAGCCAGTAACTGGGCTTTCTATTGTGGACAAAAACTGTCCTGCGTATTCATTGATGTAGATACTGGGAACACATAAGGTCAACACAGAGAATTCGAATAAACAATTAAAACAGTTTATTATACAGAATTCTGGGAAGAACAGTACACCCATGCTTAGCTTGTCTGTTCTTCCGAAAGTTTATGTGTGTGTGGAGATAATATAAGGATAGTCCTTCCCCCTAGCGTATATGCTTCACCCTGATTGGCTCCCTAATGTCAGAGTCAGTCATTGCTAGACTGTTGCTAATGCTTTCCAATGACCTATTGACCCCTCTGCTAGAAGACCCTGTTGTTTATAGTGTTCAGCCAGTTAACGCCCACCCCCTTCACACACACACACCGTTTATCCTTTGTCCTGTTGTGCAGATCATAAAGTTAATACTGTTCCTTAAAAATAAAAGTATCAAGCTAGCTAAAAATATAATGATTACTGAATCATTTTCCCACACTATCCATAATTGTTCGGTGGCATTCAATTTGGCTGTGTTCAACTTATTTAAGGAATTGTTATCCATTCACACAATAAACATCTGGCCCCAAACCTATTTACAAAACTTTTTTGTAATGATCTCATCTCAGATCCAAAAAATCCAGCTTCATGAAGCTGTTCAACTTCTAACTGGGTTAGGGTTGAGGCTACAACTTACATAAGCAATGGGGCCCACTCAGTCATCCCGCACTTGAGAGAGCACAGAATTCCAAAACCTGGTTACTAGCATCAACCTCCAAAATGTAGAAGGAGGAAATTTGCAAAGGCAGGTATAGGGTTATTCATAAGATTTTATTTCAACTCTTGAAAACCAGACTTGCATCGTTCTGACTTGTCACACTGTGGCCCTGTCCTATGTCTGTTTTCCTATCATGTGATATTTAGCACATGGCTCTGTTTGTTGTATCCCTTATCTCTGCCTCCGCTCCACACTCTTGTCAGTGTCTCCATCTGTGTCCCCTTTGTAATCCTGCCCTCATTATCTGTCTCAGGTGTTCTTGTGTGTATTTAAGTACCTTTGTGTCTGTGCCTCTTTGGTGGACATTTCTTGTGCTTTGTGTGTTAGTTTGGTTTGCCTGTTTGTATCTCTCCTCTATCTAGTCTGTTAACATTTCCTCTCTCTAGTCTGTTAGTATTTCCCTATCTCTCTAGTCTGTTGGTAACTCTCTGTATTTCTGTCTAGGTCTCTAAGTATCACTGTGTAGGTCTAAGTTTCCCTGTCAAGGTCTCCCTATATCTCAGTATCCCTGTCTAGTTCTCTGTCTTTGTCTCAGGTTAAAGTATTTCTGTTATGTGTCTCTGTTATTTATCTTTGTTCTAAATAAAGCTGCTGTATTATAGCATTTGTGTCCGCCTCCCTCAGTCCACCCGGTAATTCCTGACTGAGTCTAAGAGGTTTTCTAGGTCTTTGACCCACCTGCCTCTGCTACTAGGTGATGCAAAGGACTAGCCATCTTTAAAAACCCTTGAATAAAATTGAGATAATTTCTGAAGCAAAGAAATGTAACCAGCTCAGACAATGAGCTTGAATCTGGCCTATTAGCTACAGGAAACACTTTTTTAGTATCTGTAGACAGGCCATGATTAGACACAAAGTGGCCAAGTTACTGAATTTGAAAGCAACAGAATTCTCTAATTTTGCCTTTAAGCCTTTCACGCTAAAGTTGCCTCAAGAAGGATCCAAATGGCTCACATGCTGATCTACGTCAGAAGAAAAGATAAAGAGATGTCATTAAGATACAATAACAGAGACTGGCAGTTCTGATCACCAAACTTACTGTCCATGAGTTTCTGGAAGATTCCAGGGGCATTACATAACACAAATGGCAGTATACGGGAGCAGAAAATGCTGCCGTATGACGGTCGATTTCATTAACAGAGATCTACTGAGCCCCTGATAAAGCATCTAAGGACTCCTCATTTCAATGCAGTGGGAATGCATCCATTTTAGTTTTGTTGTTTAGCTAATTGTAATCAATGCACATGCACATAATACCATATTTCTTCCTGACCAATGCAATGGTAGTAGCATAAGGGCTAGAGCTATCATGGATAACTTGGCTATCAAGCAGCTGGTGCTTGTCAGCATATATGGCAGGAACCTGCCTTATCTCTGCCTTGCTGGTACATCATCCAGCAAAGCATATCATCTCGCAAAGAAATATCATGAAAATTTAACACAGTAAAACAGTACAATACAAACAAAGAGAACACTGAAGAGAGGTGGGACCTTATCTTTCCCTGGTCTACATGAGGGAAGACAGACAGCTCTAAACCCTCAGTCTGTTCCAATATGGGGCTAACTTGTGTTGTATGAGACCACCGTACACTGTTCGCTCACCTCTTCTGTGACTCAAGCAGGTAGGCTCACAACTTCTAAAAATGTCAAAAGCCTAGGCAATGTGGATAAAAAGCTTGATGTGTACAACCAACATTTACAACAGGTGAATAAGCAGTCACTCTCTACACTTCACAACCAAAAATATAGAAATGAAACATATATAATTAGCATGCATATTACACTGCACATGTTGATTATTCAAATTCTCACCTACCTACATCCTTTGCTACATTCCATACTGAAATTTAACGGGATGCATCTTGTTCCATATTTGTGAGTTTAGACCATTTAGGCAGATTTGTTAAGAAAGGTCTGGAATACACTACGTGCACAGCTGGTGTGAAAGATTACACTGATTAAAGCAGTGTATTATCTGCTATAAAATTAGTTTTATGATGAAAGGTTTGCTAGGTTTGTCTAACGTTTTGTAAGTATAGAATGTTGTTTTAGCACATTATTTATTTTAAAGGAAGTTACATTTTAGTAAGGATTTTTGCTGTATTTTTTTTCCTTTTTTATTTTAATATACAAATATTATTAATTTTCAGAATTGTGAAAAATACATGGAAAAAAAGAGTACTGTATTACCTCATTTCTACAAAATTAAACAAAATTTGGTACAAGAATATGAAAATTACACAGAATATAAATGGTTTGAATCATATGACATTCAGTAATGACACAGGTATTTAGAAAATTAACTAAATACTGTCACTCTGATGAGCAAAGAAAAACCACGTACCACTGGGCTATAAGACTGACACTGAATAAACATTAGATTTGTCATACTGAGTGTTGAGTGTACAAGCTCCAGTAAATGCTCTAGTTTAACAAAACATATGCTTCATTGCTAAGAGATTTGGCTTGTAAAGACAGACAGAGTAAACACGTGAACTGAGCGCGTTCCAAACTACAGAAAGAGAGGCAGCAGGCTACACACTAAAGTCCACATTTCTACTATATGCATCATAGTTTCTCTACACTGGTAATAACAGCATTAAATAGTGATTATGGTATCTTGTCAATCAGTTTCAGCGGAAGCCAATTACACAACCGATTTCTGATGTCAGTCGATTTTTATTAAGTCAATCAGAAGCCAGTAGTAGCTGTCCATCATTTACCACTCCAGCCAGTGAATTCACAGTCCCTTCTATGGGTTTTTGTACTTTGCAGTGGCGCTGAGAGCACAATGTCAGTACACTGACAGGTAATACAGTCCTGATTTTACAACATACCTTAGTATTAAATATATAATTATTAATATTATATTAAGAAAGAAAGATAGATAGATAGATAGATAGATAGATACTTTATTGATCCCTGAGGGATATTCAAGAATTACCAATTGTATAATTTACCATGTTAGAAATTATATAATTACCATGTCAGCAACTTATTTTAAAGAAACTACCTTTTGAATCTCACTCAGCATATCTATGATGACAAGTGACAATCAAATCTTACTTAAGATATTTTGATATGAAATTAAAAAAACATTAATAAAATATTCCTAATGTCTAAAACATATAGACCAATTTGCAATGGACATCACAATTATGTCACTGGCAGCTGCGTGCAAATGGTGGCAGTAAAAAAGCATAAACAAGTGGAGTGAAATGGGCAAGATACACAAAATAGGGACAAAATATGTTGTGTTGTGCTATTGGATGCCAGAATCGGAGTGGAAAAGCAAATTATCTTCATTTTTATAGAATACGATCATCGAAGACACCCTTTGAGGACAGACTGGACTGAAGCATCCAAAATTCCCTCTTCTGCAGTTCACATTTCATATCATGAATTTTTTTTTCGCTAATGTTTATCACACACAAATGCAAAACCAATGATGTACTTGATAACAACAAATTGGTGACAGTAGCAACCACAAAGATGGCATTCTCAGCTATTTCATAATGGTAAATAGCAGAGGCAGTACGTCGGTCCGTAAAACACAAAAAGCATCCGTCAAATCTTGGTAACTGAGAGATTTTATGCCTTGAGTGTTTCTTTGGTATACAAGCTGGGTTTTTCCACAAGCTATATGAAGATGTCCGGCTACTGTAACTTTGGCGATTTACTTTGTTCCTTGACCCATGTACCCAACAGTGAGTACAGGTCAGGAAACCTCACCCCATTACTAAGAATGAGCTTATTAGTGTAATAACTGGAGAAAGCATCCAGATTAGCCATATTCCCATTTTCCTACACTTGACACCGCTATGCTAAATGTGACTTTCTACTACCAATTAAGCTCCTCCCACAAGTCACATCATGTCTGTTTGCAAACAAACAAAATGGTCCATATACACAAATATAGGAGTCATAAATAATCAGACTAGTCTCTATATTAAACATAGGGTGTAACAGAAAAGCAGAAAATGTGTTTTAACATAATTTCTTATTTACATTTTATATAAAATAAATTACATTTAAAAGAGATATACCTATGTAAAATATTTAAATAATGATAAGAGTAAAGAAAATGTAGATAATTAAGTGGTATAATTAAGTAATTATTTAAGTGGATAAAACTGTAAAAATGTATTTGATCAATATGACTGCAATTGGCTAACAACCTATAGAGACAAACATTACTGTTGTGGTCAACCAAACATACAATGTATATTACTGCCTGTGCATAAAGTAGAAAAAAAAACATTAAGATAAAGTGAGAAAGGAATTGCTCACATGCCGCTAAATAGGCAGACTGTTACAAGCGCATATTTGTCATCTATTTAAATCTGTTTGCATTAATCATTCAGCAATTGATGTGTGTGACTATGAATATATTCAACACATCTTTGATTTTTTTTTTTTTACTGGACATAAAAACACTGTAATGTAATGTAACTAAAATTACTGTCTTTTAAACATCTTCGAAAAATAAGATGTTTAATCAAGATGTCATCTTATGTAGTAAATAAAAATAGTACAGTAATGTTTTAAGCTAGTAGTACAGTATATTTTGCTTTACGACAGTTTAACACGGCTACTCACTTTTCTTTTGCCATCGATCAATTTGATAATAACAAAAAAACATTAACGCCTGCTTTTGAATATATTATTAAAAATAGTGTCTGCAGTGTAAAGTGACTGGGTATGGCAAGTGACTGGGTATGGCTATTGGTTTAATACATGACTGACAACAAAATGATGTATTCACTGCACTCATAAAGATTGGCAGATACATATTGGCTTCTGGTGCCTACATTTGGCATTAATGTATAAATGTATAAAAAATAAATAAAATAAAGGAAATAACACATTTATGCACATCTTTTTGAACAATTAACTTTCATCTCAATTCTATCATCTCAATCAGACACAGCACATCCAATACTTTGTATACATATAGCTTATGGCAAACCAAAGGGGGACAAACACCGCAAGACACAGTGAGACCTGACAAAAATGGTTTAATTTGGCAGCTACACACTTTACAAACTATAATCAAGTCAATAAACATGTTTTCAAAGCTTAGATGTATTTTACCAGCTGCCTTTCCAACACTGAAGCCATTTAAATACCGGACGATTTGTGAAGGTGGATGTCTCGCTCTACAGCCAATCAGAATGCAGCTCTTGCCTCCCAACACGTCAGCCATTTAAAGGGACACTGTACTGAGTTAGAAACAAGTGTAAACATCAGAATTAAACTAAGTAAATCAGAGTGAAAAACACCATAACAAAGGTTTTTTTTCCTGTTTGGTGACGGTAAAAGGCCAATTGGACAGGTACAAGACAATACAAACCGGATTCCAAAAAAGTTGGGACACTAAACAAATTGTGAATAAAGACTGAATGCAATGATGTGGAGATGGCAAATGTCAATATTTTATTTGTAACAGAACATAGATGACAGATCAAAAGTTTAATCTGAGTAAATGTAACATTTTAAAGGAAAAATATGTTGACTCAAAATTTCACAATGTCAACAAATCCCAAAAAAGTTGCGACAAGTAGCAATAAGTGGCTGGGAAAAGGAAATTAAGCGTATAACAAACAGCTGGAAGACCAATTAACACTAATTAGGTCCATTGACAACATGATTGAGTATAAAAAGAGCTTCTCAGAGTGTCAGTGTCTCTCTGAAGCCAAGATGGTAAGAGGATCACCAATTCCACCATTGTTGTGCACCTCAAACAGGAATGCCACTGTCAAGGAAATAACAGAATGGGCTCAGGAATACTTCCAGAAAGCATTGTCAGTGAACACAATCCACCGTGCCATCCGCCGTTGCCAGCTGAAAATCTACAGTGTAAAGAGGAAGCCTTTTCTAAGCAAGCTCCACAAGCTCAGATGTTTGCACTGGGCCAGGGGTCTTTTAAAATGGAGTGTGGCAAAATGGAAGACTGTTCTGTGGTCAGATGAGTCACGATTTGAAGTTCTTTATAGATTACTGGGACACCATGTCATCCGGAACAGAGAGGACAATGGTAACCCAAGTTGTTATCAACGCTCTGTTCAGAAGCCTGCATCATTGATGGTATGGGGTTGAATGAGTGCTTGTGGCATGGGCAGCTTGCATGTCTGGAAAGGCACCATTAATGCAGAGAACTATGTTCAGGTTTTAGAACAACATACGCTCCCATCTAGACGTCATTTCTTTCAGGGAAGACCCTGCATTTTTCAACAAGATAATGCCAGACCACATTATGCAGCAATCACAACATCGTGGTTACGTAGGAGAAGGATTTGGGTACTGAAATGGCCAGCCTGCAGTCCAGATCTTTCACCTATAGAGAACATTTGGTGCATCATAAAGAGGAAGGTGCGACAAAGAAGGCCCAAGACGATTGAACAGTTAGTTCCTATTTCTAAACCCGAGAAACTGGTCTCTTCTGTCCCCAGATGTCTGTTGAGTGTTGTAAGAAGGGGGATGCCACACAGTGGTAAAAAATGGCCTTGTCCCAACTTTTTTGGGATTTGTTGATGAAATTTTGTGCCATGAAATTTTGAAACAACATATTTTTCCTTTAAAATGATTCTCTCAGTTTAAACTTTTGATCTGTGATTTGTGTTCTATTCTAAATAAAATATTAGATGTTGGCTCCTCCACATCATTGAATTAAGTTTTTATTCATAATTTGTTTAGTGTCCCAACTTTTTTGGAATCCGGTTTGTAAGAAAAACAGCCATTTCCACTCATATTATTTACAGAAATAAACATACAAGCCTCAATAGTAGACCAATTGTAAACACTATGCATTTTTCCTTTTAAGCAAACAGGAAACAAACACACAGATTCTTATTCACAACTCAAAATTCTCATTGACTTTTTTCTGTTCCACTCCTTTAAAAATATTAATAAATCTACACAGTACGCACATGTCCAGAGATTATTGCTATGTTCACATTACCATGCTGAAGTGAATGAAACCTGATTTGACTTTAATGTGCCACTGATAATTGCATTACACCATGAGTGTGGGTCAGAGTCGCGGCTCTTGGTTAAGTTTCTCCACTGTTCACAAGCTCAGCAGGATGCTTCTGAACTCGGCAACATTTACACAGTATTATATCTCATTCTGATCTGACTGTACGGTAAACAAAGAATAAACAATGACCCTGTCATGACTTTGACAGTTTATCTGTGGCTCTCGCTATGTATTCGGCCACAGCGATGCACCCCCCACTGATGATGTATCCTTGGTTCACCTCTAAACTTGATATTAAACTTGATACTAGACTTAACATGACTGGTTATGGTTTGCACGTATTGTTTGATCTATATAGGACTAAGTTGTATTTATTTTTGTTATTTCTATTGCTTATATTCAAAATATTATTTTATATTTAATTTCTGGAAAGTGGTTCTGTTAGTTTAAACATTGCTTAAGTTAAAAGCTGGAAAGTCCTGCACAGTTAAGTCTCGGAAGACTTAAAATGAATACAGGTCATATAGGAGTCATATAGGAGAGAGTCTGTTGAGTTTGTCAAATAAAACTCCAAAATTTCTTCCAGGCATAATTTTTTATCTTTTCTTTGGTTTTCTTAAAAATATTTAAAAATCATATCTTATTCTCAAGAACCCAATATTGGGTTCATCTTGTCTCATAAGATGAGTGTCTCATTACACCCCAGTAGTAAACACTTTAAGTTATATCATTTGTAATAGAGAGATAGGAAGTGTAACAGTGACCTCTTTTTTCTAACACTGAATGTGTCTGAGAACTTTAAGAATAAGCTCAGCCCTGAGAATGTGAATTTAGTCATTTCACATGTTCACACCACATTAATGTATAAAAATACACTTGGTGGTGGTTAATTCATTAAATGGTTAAACTTATTAGTAAATATGTGCTGGAGTTGAAAGGGTTAATGTCAGCTGATGGAAATGACAATATAAGGTCTGCATTAGGCAAGATTTGAGGTTTAACTGTAGGTGGATATGGATTTACTTTTTGGCAAACAACAGCTCAATGTTGCCTTTTCGACCTTTTGTAATAACTGACTATTAATTACTATCGAAGTATTAACAGCATAATTAAAACATTTTTTAAGAATAAACTTAGTCTAAAGTGGTACAGATTGTACTTATATGATCCTAGATCAGATATGTATACAAATTGTGGACATGTGACATGAATGTGAATGATCAGACTAGATTGCATGCTTCTTGCATGTAGATCAGCCAACACCAGCAGAATATAATGCTAAATGTACTTCATAGGCTATGAAAACTATTACATGCAGAGGGGGCACTAGTTTGATCGGCAGATGTGAAGCTATTAGCTGATTGTAAAGTTTTCTAAGTCAAAATACACTGCCATACATGGGTGCAGAAATCTAAGCCTAGATATTACTGTCCTCCTTTTTTTTTTGCATTGTCCTCCTTGCATATATGTATCAGTGAGCTTATATATATATATATATATATATATATATATATATATATATATTATGGCAAGCCAAACAGGAACTATTTAATGAACTTTGATATATATATATATATATATCAAAGTGCATTCCATAATTAAAAAAAAAACTGAAACAAAGTTCATTCTATAATTAAAAAAAAAAAACTTTTCAAAACAGCTCTCGGGCCAGAAATAGATGCCCAATGGGCCTAAAAAGGCCAGGAGGCCGCTATTTGAGTATGGGGGATATAGAATGAACGCTGATATATATAGAATGAACTTTGATATATATATAGAATGATCATGGCCAAGGACTTACGAACCATTCTGGAAGACCATGTGCATCCAATGGCTCAAACATTGTATCCTGAAGGCGGTGCCTTGTATCAGGATGACAATGCACGAATACACACAGCAAGACTGGTGAAAGATTGGTTTGATGAACATGAAAGTGAAGCTGAACATCTCCCATAGCCTGCACAGTCACCAGATCTAAATATTATTGAGCCACTTTGGGGTGTTTTGGAGGAGCGAGTCAGGAAACGTTTTCCTCCACCAGCATCACGTAGTGACCTGGCCACTATCCTGCAAGAAGAATGGCTTAAAATCCCTCTGACCACTGTACAGGACTTTCTCAAGACAAATTGACGCTGTATTGGCCGCAAAAGGAGGCCCTACACCACACTAATACATTATTGTTGTCTAAAACCAGGTGTTTTAGTTTCATTGTCCAACCTCTGTATATCAGCGTTCATTCTATATATATCAGCTTTCATTCTATATATATCAAAGTTTGGCTTGCCATAATATATATATATAAGAATATATATATAAGAATATATAAGAATTAAAGAATGTGAATTTACCTATATATCTATTCATTTTCAATAATCAAATGCATATTTTTTTTTCCAGGCAGTGGGATCAATATTTGTGTCCTGGCTTTTTGGGTTTTTGTAAAATGATACTTTTCCTGAAACCTGGCTATTTGCATTTACAGGCAACATGAGTATACACTGTGGTTTATTAAAATGTGAACTTCCTTTTGTTTTGGTGCACCTTCTCTACAGAATACACTATGAATGTATGTCTGTTTATTCATGCATTGTCTGTAACCGTTTATCCATTCAGGGTCGGAGTCTACCCGGAATCAGTGGGCGCAAGGCAGCAACAAGCTCTTGAGGAGTGCCAGTCCTTTGCAGGGCCTCTATGAATGCATTCATTTATTCATTCATTCATTATCTGTAACCGCTTAGCCAGTTCAGTGTCGCGGTGGGTCCAGAGCCTACCTGGAATCATTGGGCGCAAGGTGGGAATACACCCTGGAGGGGGCGCCAGTCCTTCACAGGGCACCACATTCACTCACACACTCACACCTACAGACACTTTTGAGTCACCAATCCACCTACCAATGTGTGTTTTTGGACTGTGGGAGGATACCAGAGCACCCGGAGGAAACACATGTGGACACAGGGAGAACACACCAACTCCTCACAGACATTCACCCAGGGGTTCGTTTCCCATACAACAACGGAGCCTAGCATTGAACTAAAGTGGTACGATGCATCATTAAACTAACCAACATCTGAACTCTCACAGTTTCCCAAAACCGACCTACTTTGTTAGTACCACAGTAGTTTGAACCATGTTGGTTTAAACCACCATAGCCTGAACTACGATGGTTCCAGATGTGTTTGGTCTGGCTGTCACAGCGGGAAACTGAGAAAATATGAGAGTTGTGACCACAATTACTCATATTGTAATCATATATAATCAACAAAAAGAATAACGTTACTTGAATAAAAAATAAATGCATATTTTTAAATAAAATAATATAAATAACAGTGATAAAAGACAAAGATTGTATTGTAACAAAAAATAATAATATTTCAGTGTATTTATCATTATAAAACATAGATATTAAGTATGTTAGAAAAGTTTATAAATATGGCGGTGAGAACTCTCAGCAGTGTTCCTCAGTGGCGCAGTCGGCTAGACATGAAAAACATGCATTTCTGTGTCACACAGAGGTAGGTTCGAGACCTGAGAGCATTCATTGTGTTGTTTTTATAACAGCAACTGAAGCTCTCACTGATGAAACATTGATTCACTAAAGTACTGTAAGGTATTCTACGTTGCCTCTTCTGATATATATATAAATTTGTAGTATATACCAACATGATAGCATCTTTTTACAGACACACACACACAAATGGTACAGTTAAAGTGCCAGTTGCACTCTGTCTTTTTTCATCTTTTAAACTTATGTTTATTATGTTTATGTCCTAATCTCACACTTGGTTCTACAAGGGTTCATTAGTGAAGAAAACGTTTTTATATAGAACACTTGAAGAACCTTAGTAAGATTAAAGGTTCCTTTGCATCATGAAATTGTTCTTCAGACTGATGGAGAATGTGCTATAGATGGTTCTATATAGCACCTTGTAGATAATGCTTCTGTATGGCACCATAAATGGTTCCTTTATTGTTACAAGTTTGAAATCATAATAATAGAAGAGCACTTTTGTGTCCCGTATAGAACCCTTTTCTAAATGTTGCTATATAGAGCCATCTACAGCACCTTCTCCATCTGTCTGAAGAACACTTTCATAATACAAAGAAACCTTTAATCTTACTAAGGTTCTTCAAGTGGTAGGGTTCTATAGAGAACCATTTCTCCCCCAGGGCTGGGCTGAAAGTGATGTGTGGTGTGTTTAGTGATGAATCAACTGAATTTATAATCTGTATCTGTTTAAAATACATGTTGACATTCCTTCAATGAACTGAAGATAAAATAATATTCAAATCCATCTTGAACTACTACATTAAAGTTATTATATACCTAACATATAACTTAAACATGTAATGTCATTATTGTTTTAAGTGGGACAAGATGAGACAGACTATTACTGGAAAACAATACCATAACACAGTGTTGAGGGAATGAAAGCTGCTAATCTTTAAGTATTGCCCCCCTGTTCCTTTTATTAAAACTTATCTCTAAGCTCACACAATGTATTTCATAATGGTCATTCATAGTTCAAAACATTAGGTATATATAAAAAAATCATGATGTGGTATTTAAAACCAGGCTTTAAATGATGACTGTGTATTAATACCAGGGTTTTTTATATACATTTTTCAATCCTTTTTATAAATGCTATAAAATTAAATGAAATATAAACATTATAAACATTAATAATAACATTTAATTAAGGTATAGGCTATATTATTTTTATTTAAAAGTTTAAAACTGCCCTCATTTCTGTATTAAATCTTAGGTAAAGATTAAATTATTTTATTTATGATTTGCACTATATTATATTATTTTATTTATTATTTTTGTGTATGTATATATACACACACACCATACAGTACCCTAATTCTACTGTGTCTTCCGTCATCAAGGACGTAGTCACTAGGAACTAAGCTTCTAACCACAGACCTGAAACTGTAGTTCCAACTACACAACTTAACGACAGTGTTGCGAACGTTTGTTGGAACTATGGTTTTGAGACATAACATAACTAACATATCTAGCAACTATGCTTTTGGGAAACGAACCCCAGAGTGAGAATCGAACCCACAACCTCCAGGTCCCTGGAGGTGTGTGACTGCGACACCACTTGCTGCACCACCGTGCCGCCCCCTTTCATTATATGAATGTATAATAAAAATTCATTATTTGATATTAAATTTAATAAACCAGTTCTGTGATAAAACCAGGCCTTGGTAATGTGTTTGTGTGTGCACCTTTCTTGTACAGAAATATTACATTTGGGTCAGATTCATTTTTGGAGCCAAGGACCTACAGTGTGTCAATGAGCATCATAATACATTAATAATAATTAATTCTAGCTAAATCTGCTATATTATATGTAAAGTCATCCAACATGATGACATACTTGTCCAAGCTGAGACTGGACAGGTAAAGACACTACATATCACAATGGCTCCCAAACATAGAACAAAATAAATAAAAAAATTAATTATTAATCAAATAATAATTAATTATCACTGACTCTGCTACAGGTTGGCACGGTGGCGCAGCAGGTAGTGTCGCAGTCACACAGCTCCAGGGGCTGGAGGTTGTGGGTTCGATTCGCGGTCCGGGTGACTGTCTGTGAGGAGTTGGTGTGTTCTCCCTGTGTCCGTGTGGGTTTCCTCTGGGTGCTCCGGTTTCCTCCCATAGTCCAAAAACACACATTGGTAGGTGGATTGGTGACTCAAAAGTGTGTTTGTGTGTGTGTTGCCCTGTGAAGGACTGGCGCCCCCTCCAGGGTGTATTCCCACCTTGTGCCCAATGATTCCAGGTAGGCTCTGGACCCACCGCGACCCTGAACTGGATAAGCGGTTACAGATAATGAATGAATGAATGACTCTGCTACACTTTCTTTGGCAGACCTGAATTAATGTTAATTAACTTTAAACCCACCAAATAAAATTCAACAGAAAGAACCTGCAGGAAATTCTTTAAAAAATGTCAGTACAGAAAAAAACAAAAACAAAAACAAACAAAAAACATCCTTCTTACATTGACATTTTAAATATATAATGAATATGAGCTTTTAAAGTTTTAGCCTTCTTCTGTTACCATTATCATCATACCATCTCATACCAACAGTGATGATATGCAGTGAAAATAGCACCAATAAAACATAAATTTTATTGTCCATTTATGTCAGGACTGCTGGGGGGGGACTGACGGAGGCGGACGCACTCGCTAAAACACAGCAAACTTTATTTTAAACAAAATAAATAACAAAACAGATACAGACAGACACTATAACAGAAAGATACAGGGAGCTGACAGAGACGTAGACAAACGGAGCTAAACAAACCAAACTAGAACACGGAGAGCTAGAGCAAACGGGACAGACAGACTAGAGAACTAAACAGACTAACACTGAACAGACCTAAACAGAGTCTTAAACAGAGAGAGCTAAATAGAGAACAAACTTAAACGAGGATCAGCAGAGACAGACAGACTTGGAAACAATATGACAAAGGAAACAAGAAGAGAGCAAACAGAAGCAAGGGATGGATGAGACAAACAGACTAGGGAGCAAAACAACAACAGAAACCTGCGGAGACAGACTAACTGAACTGAATAACATGACAACGCAACAATAGAAGAGAAACAACATGACTAGGAAGTGAAACGAATGACCGACAAACATACAGAGACAAAGGGACTTATAGTCACACAAGGACACCTGAGACTGATAACGAGGGGGCAGGACTACAAATGAGACACGGACGAGGAGGAGGAACAAAGGCGGGGCGTGGGCAGAGACATGGACAATAACAAAGAGAGCCATGTGCTAAGAGAGCACATGGCGGGGAAAAGAGACATGACAAGACAAGGGCGTGACAATTTACACAAACCTTTATTATATTTATGATAGTCTATAATGTAATCACAAAAGATATTCTTTTCTATTTATGTTTTTTATAATTTACAAAAATATACCAAAAGCATTAAATCAACCAATTAAACTATCTGAGAGCAGAGGAGCTGTACGGCTTGGTGCACATCCATAAACCACCCTGAACCCCTTCCCAGAGATTTCTGAGTTCACCTCCCCATTTCAGCCTTTACATATGTGGCCTGTACTAGTAATAATTCCAACTAAGAAATGTACACTTTTATCAAATATACCAAAAATATGATTTGTGTCTCATCTTATCACATTTCATCTCATCTGCTTGATCCATTACAGATTTGTGATTTTTTGGGGGGTTTCCTTATTTTCATTATTATGTGAATTACAAGCTCTCCACCAGTTCATATATGCCTGTCTCACCTGGAAGTAAAGAAAAAAAGACAGAAAATTGAGGCAGAGAATACAAAACAGTTTTTAACAGTTTTTTTTTTACATTTTTCTTTTATTAATTAATTAATTCGTTCATTCATTCATTCATTTATTCATTGTCTGTAACCCTTATCCAGTACAGGGTTGCGGTGGGTCCGGAGCCTACCCTGTAGGGGGCACCAGTCCTTTACAGGGCAACACAAACTCACACATTCACTCATGCCTACAGAAACTTTTGAGTCGCCAATCCACCTACCAACATGTGTTTTTAAACCACGGGAAGAAACCGGAGCACCCTGAGGAAACAGGTACTATACACCAAAAAGACTGTCACCTGGAGTGGGACTTGAACCCACAACCTCCAGGTCCCTGAAGCTGAGTGATTGCAACACTACCTGCTGTGCCACCGTACTGCCTATAAATAAACATATAAAATTAAATTTAAAAAGTTTTGTTCTTCCCATGTCCACATGGGTTTCCTCTGGGTGCTCCGGTTTTTGCCCACGATCCAAAAACACTTTGCTGGGTGGCTTGGTAACTCAAAAGTGTCCATAGGTGTGAGAGTGTGAGTGAATGTGTGAGTGAAGTGTGTCGCCCTGTAAAGGACTCGCGCTCCCTCCAGGGTGTGTTGCTACCTTGTGCTCAATTATTCCATGTAGGCTCAGCGATCCTGAACTGGATAAGGGTTACTGACAATGAATGAATGAATGAATGTTTATTTATTTTACCATTTGCTGTCATAGGGTTCGTAATAATTTTCATGGTGTAAATGCCCACTGAGGTTAAAAATATTATACCAAACCCTTTCATATTTACAGCAAATCAGTACATGTCCACCAATTATGATGAATGATGAGTCTGTAGATGATATCTAATCATGTGCTTTTAGGATGAGTTAGAGTGGTATCTGTGATCCAGGATGAATTATTCTGCATCAGTATCTGACCTCACCTAACATTTTATGTCTAAATACTATCATATCCCTGCAGCAAACTCCCAGTATCCAGTCTAAATACTGATCAGGAGACCATACTGCAGCAAAAGGGCAACAATCTCACTGATAACCTTCTTTCTGAAGAAATGTTGGCTGAGAAGGAGTCCACATACAGTAGTTTGTAGAGTGTAGCTAATTCTAAGATTATTCTAAGGGTGAACAGATAATGTCTGACCTCTTGGTTGAGGGCACAGTGGATGATGAAGATGAAGGTGCCCTGCTGGGAGTTGAGGACAAGGAAAATTATCTGCAACACCTTGCTGCCTTCTGTGAAGAAACCCAGGACCCAGGGGCAGCCGAGAATGAAAAACTGGATAATGGTTTTCAGGATCACACTTATGAAGAGTTGCTGATCTCTTTCAGTGAGTTTGATTCTCAAGATTTCACTTTTCATTCCTTTTAGGGTATAGATTATTATGACTAACATGCTGATTAAGAGAATCACATTTACCTGGCAAGAACAAAGCACAGTAATCACTTTTTTTATTATTGATTCTTCTATTTAAATGTTATAATTGAATATTACAGTAAATCACAACATACAAAAATATACATATTTAATTATGAGTCAACAGAAGATGCATCAAGGTATCAAGACTTGTAAGTATTATTCCGGTACACACTTAAGTGGAGACATTGTATTCATACAGGACAGTTACACACTTGTTAATCAAATCAGGTACTGGCATAATCATTGGGTTATTGACATACTGGGGTTGGACAATGAACCTCAAACACCTGTCATTTTAGTGTGGGAGGTTTCATGGCTAAATTGGACCAGCCTGGTGGCCAATCTTCATTAATTGCACATTGCACCAGTAAGAGCAGAGTGTGAAGGTTCAATTAGCAGAGGGTAAGAGCACAGTTTTGCTCAAAATATTGCAATGCACACAACATTATGGGTGACATACCAGAGTTTAAAAGAGGACAAATTGTTGGTGCACGTCTTGCTGGCACATCTGTGACCAAGACAGCAAGTCTTTGTGATGTATCAAGAGCCATGGTATCCAGGGTAATGTCAGCATACCACCAAGAACGATGAAACACATCCAACAGGATTAACTGTGGACACAAGAGGAAGCTGTCTGAAAGGGATGTTCGGGTGCTAACCCGGATTGTATCCAAAAAACATAAAACCACGGCTGCCCAAATCTGGTCTAAAACCAGGTGTTTCAGCTTCATTGTCCAACCCCTGTATACTTCACCTACTGTAATCAACAGAATAATGTTTCCTTTGCCAATTCCAATTTGGGGAATGCTATAGATTAAAGAGAAAGAAATAAAGAAATGAGGCTAAAGTTGTCTGACTAAATTTATATTAATGTTTTACAGTTTTACAGCTTACAATTAAATGCTTTTAATAACAAATTAGGCCCCCAGCCTTAGTACAAAAAGAAAAACTAACCTCTCTATTTTCCATGAACAATCATTACATGGCACAAATTCTGATCCATCAGATAGTTCTAATAGAACAAAGAAACAGCACAAACAACACCCCAAATCCTCCCCCGTTTTCTTCCCAGAACAATTTATTCAAGTAAATATGGGCTCATGGTTTCCCAAAGATTGTCATTATACAATGTTAATTTTCTTTGTACACCAAGCCCACCCAAGAAAAGACTGTAAACATTAAGAATGTTATTTATTGGGTAAGCATCAGATTCGCCCAACCCGTTAACTCGGATATTAATAAAGTGTAATTAAAGCTTTTATAAACTCTGTAGAAATCATTGCTACAAAATGCATCATCTTCAACTCATGACATCAGAAAGCTTGCATCTTTACATTTTAAATGTTTTAATAACTGACTTTTATAAAGGAAACTTACAGCGAGAATGAAACAAACAGGTCCCAGAAAACTCCACAAAAATGTCCTGTCTGTCTTAAGCCAACATCTACACAGAAATACACACATTATTACCCATTTATTAATTTCCGTATGTATAAATGAGACTGCTCTGTCATATTCCACTTTAAAAAAACTGCACACTCACATGTCACTGCCATATCCATCAGGAAACACTCCAGCAGACACGCCCACCACAACCAGAGGAATAACGTATCCAACCAAAACCAACCATTTTTTCTTAAGCCCCTCCTGCTTTGACCTGATCTTTGTAAGATTCCACACTTGGGTGAAGAGGAGCACTGCTTGAGTCAACATCCACACAAAAGAGCATAGGAATAGGAATTGTAGAACACCAGCCAGCATTGCACACACCACCTGCAGCAAGAGAGAGAGAGAGAGAGAGAGAGAGAGAGAGAGAGAGAGAGAGAGAGAGGGCAACCGTAAGTATCTGGCAGGTTGTCCTGCAGGGTTTTTTGTTGGTTTGGGTGGACCCCAGGTTGTACTCTGCTGCAACTGAGACATTGAAAGTTTTGAGTAAGGTGTGGAGCATCAGAAAAATAGAGAAATAAAACATTATTGAATTCATTTTGTAAGCAAGTTCATCTTAAGGCAAATTTCTGTGCAATTCATCCCTAAGAACCATGTACAGGATGAGTGTCAGATGTCGCAGCAATTTGAGAGATATTGTAAAACTGATTGCGGCAATTGATTTCTGAGAAAATTCTGGCCTTTGTTGATATGCTACATGACCACTTTCCTATTGGAAAAAAACTTGCCCTTTATCCAATATAATGACTTTCAAGATGGCAGCCATTTCAAACATAACGGTGTCGTGTGGCATTTTGACCCACCCTGTATTTAGTGAGATAAACTTTGTGTGTTCTATTCAGTCTCTAAATGACAAAGCACTTGGTTAAATTCCATCAGCACAGTTTGTGTACAATGCTGTACCAGAATCCACATGACCATACCTTCACCCCATGGAAACAAAATGGATGAGTTTGTATGTGCCATATATCACTCTCCAGTGCCACACTTTTCTTCTCTTTTGAGTTTAGGTATGTTTGGCTTGAAATAGTTTAGAATATTTGGTACATGGAACTGAACCTTATGTACACAGTGTTATTAAACAACATAGATATGGATAAAGTGGGTTCAATTCCCGCTCTGGGTGACTGTCTGTGAGGAGTTGGTGTGTTCTCCCCGTGTCCGCGTGGGTTTCCTCCGGGTGCTCCGGTTTCCTCCCACAGTCCAAAAACACACGTTGGTAGCTTGATTGGCAACTCAAAAGTGACCGTAGGTGTGAGTGTGTGAGTGTGTGTGTTGCCCTGTGAAGGACTGGCGCCCCCTCCAGGGTGTATTCCCACCTTGCGCCCAATGATTCCAGGTAGGCTCTGGACCCACCATGACCCTGAATTGGATAAGCGGTTACAGATAATGGATGGATGGATGGATGGATAGATGGATGGATATGGATAAACATTATTTACCCAATAAAAGTCTTCTGTCAGTAATAGAATTACACAAATGCTAAATGCTGCTGTTTTAACCTTCTAAACTGCTGTTAAATCATAAATTAATAAAGGCTAAGTGTAGAGTTATGGTTATCTCGGGGTTGCCAGATATTCGTGTCTCTTATACATTTGGTTTGAGATTAATGTAAAAGGTTTGATTTGTATTATAATTCACTACAATTATAAGTGAGACAGAAGTATAAAACTAATAAAGTATACCTATATACTAGCTCATTATTAGTAAAGTTGCAGTACAGAATATATCAGATATATGCCACTACACTTATACCTAAAATAACTTAAAGTTTACATTCATAAACATACATTTTTTAAAAAACATTTTTTCACAGTGTTCATTCAAAATGCACTGCATCACCTTCTGTAGCATATACATTTCCTTCGTGTTAGAGCACTTAACTAGAACTAATCTTATTTTAACTATACCCAAATACCTGCCCTACTATGAAGTTAACATAATAGCAGATTTTCAATAAACCACTGGAGCTGTGCAACGGATTGTCCCGTTTTAAATTCTCAGCAATCCCAAGAAGTCACTACAGAACAAGTGCCCTGACATCAAATCATTTAATGCTATGCGATTCACTCACTAGCACAAACAAAGCACATCACAAAACCCCTGTGGAGCACCCTGCAGTAGGCATTCTAGCCCAATAAGTCTCTGGATGATGCAGTGCACATAGGTATTCAGTGGA
This sequence comes from Hoplias malabaricus, assembly GCF_029633855.1. Classification (NCBI taxonomy): domain Eukaryota; kingdom Metazoa; phylum Chordata; class Actinopteri; order Characiformes; family Erythrinidae; genus Hoplias; species Hoplias malabaricus. The sequence goes on along the minus strand of NC_089801.1, from coordinate 60,951,717 downwards.
ATCAATATGACCCTTATATAGAACTGCAGATACTTTTACCTATGTGTTTGTTGCCATGTGATTTCCTGACAAATACTGGTAGGGAAGTGTGTAGCATGGCCTGCTAAGTATAAGGAAGCAAATTTGGGATTCTGTGATGGTGAATGATGGAATTTGATAAATTAATTTTGAAAAGCAGTGTGTACATTTAGGAGAGGAGTGAAATCTTGGTGTATTGCCTTGTACCTGTGGTAAAGGTGGTAAAAAGTTTATTTGGTAACACTTTATAATACAGCATGCATCTTAACCTGTACTTACCCAGAACTTACAATGTACCTTCACACGTTTTATGGTGTATTTTCCCACAATTTAAAGGGTATTTACCCAGTACTTACAGTGTACATTATTCCATGTGATTCCAATGCTCATCATATTATTTAGAACTATACAATGAAGTACAAGACAACTAGGATCATAAAAAGCAGCTGGAATGTGAAAGCGTAATCTCGGGCATTGCGAAAGTCCCCAATTATTAAAGTAACAGTTGGAACAGGTAAGTCTTTTATACTGATTCATATAAACCTTAATCTGTTTGTTATGGGAAGGTACACTGTAAGTACCAGTTAAATCCCCCTTTAAAACACTGAGAAGATGCAGTAAGTGTCAGGGACGTACATGTAAAAACACAGGCTGGTAAGTATTTTAGATGTACACTGTAAATACACTTTAAAATGTGAGAAAGTGCATTACGTGTAGGGGATGTATTTTAGATACACTGAATTGTAAGTTATGGGAAGGTACACTGTAAGTACCCGTTAAAACCAGTTTAAAACACAGGAACGTACACCATTGTAACATTCTCAGTCTGGCTCTGTTTAAGAGCAGTGCTGTAGCTAAACGCTGCTTCCTGATGTTTAGTTTTCACCTGAGGCAGGACTGACAAGTTCCTAATGATCTGAGAGCTCTGCTCGGCTCATATCTCTGTAGCAGATCTGATAAATACACTGGTCCTACACCATTAAGATATTTATAGACCATTAACAACAACTTAAAATCTATTCTAAACAGCGATTGTTTCAGAAATGTGTGTCTTTCCATAATTGTGTACACATGTCCATGTTGAAGTCCGTGAGTGAAGTCAATGATTGGTACAGGGAGTGATGTGTTTTTGGACATGATGTTGATTAAAAAGGGAAAATCAAAAATGCAACCCCACACACCCCCATCCCCAAAAATAAATAAATACGTGAATAAATAATAAAATAAAATAAAATCTCACCTGGTGAGGTTTTATATAAGGCAGGAAACTCTGTGTGAGCAGATAAAGGAGTTGGGCCAGCAGCAGGTTTATACACAAGTTGATCAGAGCTGTGTTGGTCACTTTCAGGTTCCGTCGACAAACAGCAAAGGTCAATAGAGCCAAGCTCAGAAAAATCAGTCCCACTGCTACAAGTATGATGTCTATCTTTTGTATCACAGCATTACTCTGAAAACACACTTGAGAAACTGTTACAACAGCCCAATGATTTGTGTCACACTTTGTATTATCGTAGAATGTACAGAATTTTCTTAATAAACAGCAAAAGGGATCTTTATTAAAGAGATCTTTAATGGTGAATGCTGGGGAAATTTACAGAATATGTAAAAGTAAATTTTGGTAATCAAAGCTAAATAATAAAAATATAAAATGAATTAGTTAGATTTTCTAAGTAGACTATAAAGATTTAATAATGATTTTGCTTGTATGTATTTATATATGAGTCTTCTAAATATTTAATATTGTCAGATATGAAGTAATATTGCTTTTATAATAACAGTAACTTTGCTACAGATTTTTTTTTTATTTTAACATATATTTGCTTAGGAAATCAGCAAAATATGCCACTCGTATCAAACACATCAAGATAAACTTCATATTTTTCATCCAAGAAAATGTTCATACAATGATCTTTAATTGACCTTACATCATTCTCTGGGGGTTGGCTGGACAACTTCTCAGATCCTTCCATGGACATTGGATTCTAAACAAAAGAAGTCAGGGTGCTGAAATAGGACAAAGCCTGCCTATGTAACTATGCATTTGAACCTTTCAAACTGAGGCAGAAACCACATGTTAAATAAGATAAAAGAAGGATGGTGAGATGGCGGTGCAGCGGCCGCTCCGGAACCAAGCAGGCTTTTGTTTGGTTAAATACGTTTAAAAACGTTTTTTTTTTTTTTTTTTCATTTTTATTTATAATATATGGACACAGGAACACCAGTACATATATATCACCGCCAGACACTGCTTCAATATCACTAAGAGGTAATATACAATATCAGCGATGACCTCCAGGAGACGCTGCGGAACCTCCACTTGCTACGGAGGCCAGGCCCTGAAGCCTCGACGTTTCCTGATGCCGGTGGCCGGGGAAGGAAACGACGCAAGCGGTGTGAGAGGAGACAGAAGCGCGGCAAGCGAGGGGATCCATGCTAGGCTAAGAGCTAACACGAGCCGGCAGGCTATCCCTTCTCTCTTTCTCTCCAATGTCTGCTCGCTGGAAAATAAACTGGACTATATCAAACTTCAGCGAACTGCACGGCGAGACATGGCTCAGCGACAGTATTCCCGACACCGCCATTCAGCTAGATGGGCTAGCCGCGTTTCGAGCCGACAGAGACCCAGCGCTATGCGGTAAGACTTGCGGCGGTGGTTTGTGTGTCTATATCAACACTGAATGGTGTAAGAACTCTGTGCTGGTCTCTGCTTATTGTTCAACGTCAGTGGAGTTTGTGGCTGTGAAATGTAGACCTCTTTATTTACCGCAAGAATTCATCGTTGCTTACATAATCGCAATCTATATTCCTCCTGATGCAAGCACAAATCAAGCGCTGTGGGAATTATACGAAGCGATTTCCAAAACACACACCCGGATGGACTGTTTATTGTTGCTGGAGATTTTAATCATGTAAATCTCAAGAAAGTGTCCCCTAAATTCCACCAGTATGTGAACTTTTCTACGAGAGGAGCAAATACGCTAGATCTTGTTTACACAAACGTTCCAGATGTGTACAGGGCAGAGCCTCGCCCCCACCTCGGATACTCAGATCACATGTCTGTTATGCTAATTCCTGCATACAGACCCATCGTCAGGTGATCGAAACCTGTTCTGAAAGAGGTGAAAATCTGGCCATCAGAAGCAATCTCTACTCTTCAAGACTGTTTCGATTGCACTGACTGGGACATGTTCAGAGAGGCTGCAACTTACAACAACACAATCAACCTGGAGGACTATGCATCATCAGTGACCAGCTACATAGAGAAGTGCATCAATGATGTGACCATCTCCAAGACCATCACCTTCCGCTCCAACCAGAAGCCGTGGATGAATGCAGAGGTGCGTGCGCTGCTGAAGGATAGAGATGTTGCTTTCAAATCAGGCGAAAAGGTGGCCCTGAGAACAGCAAGGGCCAAACTCTCCAGAGCTATCAGAGAGGCAAAGCGTGCACATGGCCAGATCATTCACAGCCACTTCCAGAGCAGAAGAAACACTCGGCGAATGTGGCAGGGCATCAAGAGCGGTTTGAGGCACAGAACAACGTAACGGCGAGAAAGTCCACCCCTTCTCCCAGTGACCAGGTGTTGTCTTTTACTGCAGCCGACGTGAGGAAATCTCTATGCAGAGTCAACCCGCGGAAAGCTGCTGGACCAGACAACATTCCTGGCAGAGGGCTCAGAGAATGTGCAGACCAGCTTGCTGATGTCTTCACTGATATCTTCAACATCTCTCTGAGCAGCGCCGTTGTTCCAACATGCTTCAAGAACACCACCATCATCCCTACGCTTGTGTGCTGCCTCAATGACTATCATCCCATTGCACTTACACCTGTCATCACAAAGTGCTTCGAGGGGCTCTCTACAGTTTGCGTATCGTCCTAACCGTTCAACGGATGATGCCATATCCACCACGCTCCACCTGACACTCACCCACCTGGACAAGAAAGACACGTAGGCCCGAATGCTGTTCATAGACTTCAGCTCAGCATTCAACACTATCATTCCTCAGCACCTGATCGGGAAGCTGTATATACTGGGCCTTAACACTTCTCTCTGCAACTGGATCCTGGACTTCCTGACTGGGAAACCGCAGTCAGTCCGGATCGGTAGGAACACCTCCAGCACCATCACACTGAACACTGGAGCCCCCCAGGGCTGCATGCTCAGTCCACTGCTGTTCACACTGCTGACCCATGACTGTGCAGTGATGCACAGCTCAAATCATATCATCAAGTTCGCTGATGACACGACTATGGTGGGTATCATCAGTAAGAACAACGAGTCAGCATACAGAGAGAAGGTGCAGTGGCTAACTGACTGGTGTGAAGTCAACAACCTGTCTCTGAACGTGGACAAAACCAAAGAGATGGTTGTAGACTTCAGAAAAACAAGGGGTGAGCACTCGCTGCTGAACATCGACAACTCTGCTGTGGAGATTGTCAAGAATAAAAAATTCCTTGGTTTTCACCCAGCGGATGATCTCACTTGGTCCACTAACACCAGTAACATCAGAAAGAAATCCCAACAATGCCTCTACTTCCTGTGAAGGCTGAAGAAGTTTCATCTCCCACCTCCTATCCTCACCGCATTTTAAAGAGGAGTCATCAAGAGCATCATGACCAGCTGCATCGCTGTCTGGTTTGGGAACTGCACTGTGGCAGATCGCAAGTCCCTCCAGCAGATCGTGAGGACAACTGAGAAGATTATCGGTGTGTCTCTTCCCTCCATCACAGACACCACTCGCTGCACCCGCAAAGCACTCAGCATTGTAGGAGATCACACACAACCTTCACACAAACTCTTCAACCTACTGCCGTTTGGAAAAAGGTATCAAAGCATTCGAGCCCTCACATCCAGGCTCCGTAACAGCTTCTTCCCACATGCTAGCAGACTCCTAACGCCTAGAGACTAAGACTGGACTGAAGACGCGCACCCACACACACACACACACACACACACAGCTTCACAAAACACTGGTTTGTTGGACTGAAAATGTTATGCGGAAAATGAGTGTATTGTTTACACATATCCTGTTTACATCATGGTTACATCTAGTTACTGTTTACAGCACAAATACACTTTAAATTACAGTGTCTCTCCCCCAGGGGGACCCCCCCCAGTGTGGCAAAATGGAAGACTGTTCTGTGGTCAGATGAGTCACAATTTGAAGTTCTTTATGGAACACCGGGACGCCATGTCATCTGGACCAGAGAAGACAAGGATAACCCAAGTTGTTATCAACGCTCCGTTCAGAAGCCTGCATCACTGATGGTATGAGGTTGCATGAGTGCTTGTGGCATGGGCAGCTTGCATATCTGGAAAAGCACCATTAATGCAGAGAACTATGTTCAGGTTCTAGAACAACATATGCTCCCATCTAGACATCATCTCTTTCAGGGAAGACCCTGCATTTTTCAACAAGATAATGCCAGACCACATTCTGTAGCAATCACAACATCATGGCTACGTAGGAGAAGGATCCAGGTACTGAAATGGCCAGCCTGCAGTCCAGATCTTTCACCTATAGAGAACATTTGGCGCATCATAAAGAGGAAGGTGCGACAAAGAAGGCCCAAGAAGATTGAACAGTTAGAGGCCTGTATTAGACATGAATGGGAGAGCATTCCTATTTCTAAACTTTAGAAACTGGTCTCTTCTGTCCCCAGATGTCTGTTGAGTGTTGTAAGAAGAAGGGGGGATGCCACACAGTAGTAAAAAATGGCCTTGTCCCAACTTTTTTGGGATTTGTTGACGCCATGAAATTTTGAAACAACATATTTTTCCCTTAAAATTATACATTCTCTCAGTTTAAACTTTTGATCTGTGATTTGTGTTCTATTCTGAATAAAATATTAGATGTTGGCACCTCCACATCATTGCATTCAGTTTTTATTCACAATTTGTTTAGTGTCCCAACTTTTTTGGAATCCGGTTTGTAAATAAATACTATCACATATTTATTTTCTTAAAACAAGAATTAAAAATCTCTCTGCTGGCCTTGAACAGAAATTGTGAGCTGTGATATTTATCAAATGAGGTGTTTAAAAATGGTCAGATATAAAGTACCTGACAGAAATTGTTTGCTGCAGATGTTGGACATACTTCTATTTTGCTTAAGAAAATCAATCAACAAAATAAGCCATGAGCATGAAGACATACATCACCCATTTCATCTTAACAGTCTTTTGTTATGAAGACCATTGATCTTACATCATTTTTTGGAGATGGTCTGGTCTGGTGGAACAGGCCAAATAGTGGCATAGATATTGAAGGGAGGGTCACTCTGTATGTATCTGTAGAGCCAGGTGCCTAAATCATAGAGAAGAAAATTGGTTTGACAACAGTTTACATTTGAATTTGCAATGTGCACAATTTCAAACAGAACCTTCAGAACATCTCAGCTCAGCTGTTAAATCACAGTTTGTAATTGTATTGGGGGAAGGCCCAGGTATGCTGAACCTTTTTAAGACTACGGATTATCCAGATCAAATGATGGAGAAATTTTAAGATCCAGCCTCCGACTTTCCATTCTTATGATATAAGAAAAAGGGAGGGAACCCCACATTCCACAGCAGTGAGCTGTGAGAACTCCGTGAATCAGTTAAGGAATCCTGGGGAGTGAGTACTAAACCTATCACCTGATAGAACTCAGAACACTCCTAAAATAACCTTTTTCAGACTTAATCTTATCATATATCGGCAGATGGCCTCGAGGAATGCGCTACTTTTCTCTCCGGATCATATTTCAATCCAGCCGGAACAGCATGGACCAACAGTGCAGTCATGTGTACTTCCCAAACCTAGTAGCCAGTCAGAGGACGGCTACATCTAAATTGGGCATAATGGCGCAACTCAGAAAACAGTGGTACGGCTGAAAGGGCGTGAGTTGCTTAAGGAGTCGCATAGAGAGTGGCATTGCTGAACCTAGTCCATATCGGATCAACGGAAGAAAGAGTGAGCAGACTCCGCACATTCTTAAAAAGACTCTGAGATTGGACCAATCTTATAACTGGACAGGGGACCAGTTATTCTAGTTTTTTTAAACCTTTAGAAATAACTCAAATAGCTCAATAAGTCAAAGCGTTTTTACATACGGCTGATCAAAGCAGGTGAAACTTATTTTTGGCCAGAATAAGACTTAGTAGAGATTAGTAAATATTTAGTATATTAACTTTATATACTGACTTCAAGACGTCACCTGTGAATTTGAAAAAAAAACAGAGCTTTTCTTTCGACGCCCCCTCGTTTCGGGGAAACTTTCCAACCAGGCCAGCAGCTCTCCAAAAGGGGATCCCAACTGACACTGACACAACTCACACTGTCCAAGGACGCCGGAAGTGACGTACTCACCCTGGAGGGGATCTCCTCCATAGCAAGCCTACCTTCAGCCGTTACATGGGGAGGACAGGACAGCCAAGAACCAGAGAGCGGAGATTGAATCTGGTGAACCTATCGGTTTTGTTATAACGGCATCAATTAAGCTCCAAAAATATCATTTTCAGAGCTGATGTCTAATTAAGTCTCTTGGTAAATTTAAATATTAATCATTAGTTAAATTTCATTTAGCGTAAAACTTATTAGTCACACAAGTCATATGGCCTAGCCACTTAATTAGACTCATAAGAAGGGTTTCATTGATCCCTGTTTGTGAGATGATAATAATTGTACTATGTCTATTAAATGAGTATTATTCCTTTCCTATAAAGTGTTCTTTGATTTGAAATAATACTGTGTAGAGTTTGTCCATAAAGTCTGAAGATCCTGAAAACTCACATTCTAGTGTGAATAGCATCCAAATTTCTGATAAATTATTAATACTGTTATTATCTAAAATTAATAATAGTAATAATAATGTATAATTAATAACCACAATTAAGCAGAAATAATTCAAATACTGTTACCACGCCACATAATATTGCTATTAGAATTAAGGTGTGTCTTCCCACCTGCCAATGCCTGAGATTTTAGCCATGCATTTGTAACTTTTAACCTGTGCCAGCTTTCCATGCTCTATCAACAATGGTGAAATTTCCAACAATGAAATGTCCTGACGCTCATGCTTCCAAATTTCTGGCTACTCCTACATTTACAATAGCTTTCTTCTATTTTCACACCCTCTGGTGTGCCACCCCATCCATGCAGCAGGAGCTAAAGAATGTGTCATAACTAGCTTGGATATAGACCACTTATATAATTCCTACAAATATCACCATGTGATCTCTAATGGTGTCAATAATTAGCTTGAAAAACAGAAGAAGGTTTACCTTTCACCTGACCACATAGAACAAGTGTGGTCAGGTTCACTCTTACTGCAGGTTCCTCCTAGCACCCTCCAAAATTCTGAATACTGTATGAATTTCTGTACATTTATTTAAAAAAAGAAGGCTGAAGTGGTAACTTTCTAGTACACCGGTATAATACAGATGTATTCTGTATTTTAAAAAATTAAAACAATTTTTTTCTTCCCCTTCAGATTACACTATATGGAACAGAATTACACTAAATGGAACTGACATCAGATTTCCACATTATGGGATATATCTGGCCTACATATTACAAGGTTTATTCATCAAATCAAATAAAAGGCATGTGAAGACACATTTGAAAATCTCCCAAATTACCACAAACAGAATTTATAAGTTGTAATATCTACAAAATGACATGTTTAAAATTTGTCAGACATAAATTAACATTTCTTCAACAGTAGCAGCAATGGAGGCCTGCAGATATTGTACTTAATATTAATTAAGAAAATCAACAAAATATGGTAAGAGGTAAGAGCAAACTTCAGCAGTTTGATTTAAAAAATCCTTTGGCACAATGATCTTACGTCATCCACTGGGTCCTGGGTGGGATGGAATATTGGGTCCTGTGTGACTCCAGGCAGTGGAAGGCCCTTACAGAACATACAGGAATATGGGTCTTTTCGCTAGATGAAAAAAAAGAAAACGGTCATGGGTTTGACATTGGGTTTAGTGCAATGTTTTCAAATATTCAAATGTCATTTTAGAACATCTTAAATTGTAACAGCTGTTAAAGGACCATTAAAATGGGCTCTTTTGGCTCATGGGCTTTACAGTAAGATTACTACTTACAATTAATTACTAGCGTGAATAATTGAGTCTGTGGACAGGTATATATTCATCATTAGCATCCCTTCAATCCTTTCCAGATTCATGGTCGTCCTGTTTTTATGAAGGCCAAGTTTGCTTGAATTTCTCTGCATAATCTTATAAAATTTTATACAGTTTTTGAGCATAGATTTAGGCTTAGGAATAGACTTATGGTTATGATGGGGCAAAGTTAAGGAATATTTTTTTCTTTGTAGCTTTCCAAAATATACATGAGCGAGGATTAAGTGTAAAAAAAATTTAATACCCAATATACTGGAAATGTGTTAGTAAAGCACATATATATTTACTATACAAAATAAAAGGCAACCTAAGTATAATTATAATCCACTAACTTGACATTTTACCTCTGTCTCATTTATGATTGAGGTAAAAAAGATCACATTATCACCAACCATTGCCAAAAAATGTAATCCTTTTACACTATAATTAACTTATGTATAAACACTCTATCCTATAGCATTCTAATGATCTACATTCTTATAGGTTAGACGGATACAGACCCATAGAAATGTTTCTTGAATGTTTAAATGTATTTCTTAAATCAGTGGCCTTACTTCATTCTCAGAGCATTGTTTTGGCTGCATGACGAGAGCTAAGGTTGACAGGTGAACACAGTAGCACACACTGTAGCTGCTGTTGAACTGGAGGTGGTCACAGGTATCTACGGTCTCCACAGTGTTAGTACACTGCACACAGGATTGTGCATCTGCAAGAGAAACTCCCTGCACAGAAGAGAAGAAATGTGTTTATGGCATTGAATCTGTGATATTTATATCATGCTTTACTCAAAAACAAAAATATGTGTTGCTACTCATAACAACTGAACCACCATCTGATTTTAAATGTAATTTCAAGGGTCATGAATGAAGACTCTAATACAATATATTGCTAAACGTCTTCACAAAAATATACTTTTTTTATATGATATATTTTTTGTAATATATCATATATATTTTTATGTGATTTCTTTGTCAGACAATTATGAGGCTAGGGCAGAGAAAAGGATTTAGGAACAGTAACAATGTACAAAAGAACCCAGAAAACATCAGAGACTTAGTGTAGCATTGAGCTCTGTGTCTCAGACGGAAGAAAATGATGCCTGAAAATGAGATATTTCAGGGGAAACTGCAGATAAACATATTACCCAAACTCCAACCTCTACATGGACATCTTCAGTGGTGTTATTGTCTTCCAAACAATAAATCCAAATACTTTCCCAAAATATGCACCACATGTACACTTCTAAGTGGTAAGCTTCACTACAGTCAAAATACCATGTGCTCTATTTTTCCACCAAGTGAGCAAAATAATCCAGAAAATTCCTACTATATTTATTAAAGGGATATGATACAATTACACTCACAGCAGTTAACAATAAAGAAAAGATATAAAGCTAAATGTTTCTTATGTGTGTTCAAAATGGCAAATAATTCAACAAACAGGTATTACAAAATACAATATATTATTATTATTATTATATATACATTATGGGCGGCACGGTGGCGCAGCAGGTAGCGTCGCAGTCACACAGCTCCAGGGGCCTGGAGGTTGTGGGTTCGATTCCCGCTCCGGGTGACTGTCTGTGAGGAGTTGGTGTGTTCTCCCCGTGTCCGCGTGGGTTTCCTCCGGGTGCTCCGGTTTCCTCTCACAGTCCAAAAACACACGTTGCAGGTGGATTGGCGACTCGAAAGTGTCCCTAGGTGTGAGTGAATGTGTGTGTGTCTGTGTTGCCCTGTGAAGGACTGGCGCCCCCTCCAGGGTGTATTCCTGCCTTGCGCCCGATGATTCCAGGTAGGCTCTGGACCCCCCGCGACCCTAAATTGGATAAGCGGTTACAGATAATGGATGGATATATACATTATAAGCTGTTATTCTTTCGGCTCATATACCTTACATTTAAGAGATAGCAGAATCATTACATGGAGACTCCATATTTAAGACTTTTGATTTGTGCAGTGGCCATTGGCAATGAGCATGAATTCCGAGTGCACAGAAGCAGAAGCAGAAGCAAAAGAAGAAGAAGAATCTATTGTGACCAACATGGGACATTTGTATTTCTCCATCTTGTTTAAAAATACTCAGCAGCCATATTTCCGGGACATGTGACATGAGCTGCTCTTTCAGGGACACCTGCAGCTACAGTTTGCGCTTAGTTAGGAGTCAGAGCACTGAACATTAGTGACATCTTTAAGCTGTTAGCTCAGGATAGATATTCGAGGATAATGATAAATGTAGGTGCCAATGTCATTCGTCTGAGGCAATCTGAAGAAACCATGTGTAATATTTAAAAGCTCTAAACACAGGAGGTCCTTTCAACTGAAGGAGGTTGGAGGGAGGGTGTGCCCAATGCCCTTTTGGTTTCATGAGAATCAAGTTGCAATACCAAATTTGACCATCAGGAGCTGGTAGTGAACTAGGCTGTCCAGGTTCAGGGGTAAAAAGAGCAAGAACACTGTTATGCTGCATTCAACTGGTGTTGGTTTTATTGGAGAAGCATTTTTCCCAAAAGAAAGCACCACATGAATACCCTCTGAAATCAGAAGCTGAAGTCAGACACATCAACATTTTCAAAGCAACATGAACTGCCCAAGTTCTGATGCAAACACTCTTTTCAACAAGGGGGAACAGTCAATCAATAGTACAATATCAAATGATTTACAATTTGTACTTTATTTTAAGAGTAATGTGGTTTTTAAACAGCTACAATGTTGACCACCTGACTTGCACTTGAATGCAGCATAAGGTAATAAGCAGACAAACATATGTACCTGCGTATCCTGTTAACTTTAAGTCCTGGATTGAGAAAACAATTTTCAAGATCAATGAGAACTTTTTCTTTCTATTATTGTGGAACTTTTCTTCTAATCTGAGTGTTAATTGACTTTTTGTGGAGTTACAGTAGCATTACAGTAGAACTTTGTTGAAATACTCAGTGGAATCCAGACTTAGACAAGACTGCAGGCCTATCCTCATTCCATCTTCACTTTTCATGCACTTTCAACAAAGGACTCATTGGTGAGGCTGACCCAATTCACATTAAACAAAGAGTCTTGTGGGATGCAAGTGATATATTTGAGAAAATACAGACTGTGTGATTGTTCACAGGGCTACTGTCAATGAAGGATGTTGTGTGTTATCTCTGCGCTCTCCAGGCACTATGGTTTCCTCACACAATCAAAACCCATACATTGGTAGGTGGATTGGATATTCAAAAATGTCTGTAGGTCTGAGTGTATGAGGGAATATGTGAGTGTGTGGTCCCCCGTGATACATGGTGTGTTCATGGTTTGTGTTTTTTAATAAAGAAAATGTCCCAAATTTCTTTTAAACAAAGTTGGGGGTAATACTCTTTTAGAAGACTTTATATTAGATGCTCTAAAACGTCTCTGATCAGATTACTCTCACAGCACTGAACAATGAGAATTAATGAGGTCAGGTGCTGATGGTGGGTGATTAGTTCTGGATCACACACACCACTCCAACTCATCTCAAAAATAATGGATGGAACTCCATCACTCCATAGAAGCAAATGCCTATTGCTATGGTTCTTTATTGCCAACTGTAATTATACAACTGAAGATTCCACAGTGCTGGTCTTTACAGTTGTTAAATTAAATTATCTAAGGTGGTGTCTATATGTGATAGTCATATATTGCATTCCCAAGTAAGTTGATAAAATATGAACAACTAAACAACTGCATACTAAACATTAGAGGTGTTAATGTATTATTCTTTAGTGATGTGCAGGGACTTACATTTTGCATGAGTACTTGATCAGTGATATTCTCCATCTGATGTAAAAGTTGAATTGCACAAAGTTGTACGAAAATTTCCTAAAACAAAATATCAATTAAAAATATGTTTTGTGTTAGACATGATAATTAATCCTCATAATCACCATTTAAAGGCTGTGTATCTGGTATTGTATGTAATTAAATTGTCACAAACCTGGCATTGTGCAGATATTGTTATATTTGCATCTGAAAGTAATGGAAACATGAAGTGAGTTTAGATTACATTTTAAAACAAAATTGAAAAACACCTCAATGTATTAATTTTACATGTGGCAATATATGGAGGGTGGCATGGTGGCAAAGCAGGTAGTGTCGCAGTCACACAGCTCCAGGGACCTGGAGGTTGTGGGTACGATTTCCGCTCCCACAGGGTGACTGTCTTTGAGGAGTTGGTGTGTTCTCCCGGTGTCCATGTGGGTTTCCTCTGGGTACTCTGGTTTCCTCCCACAGTCCAAAAACACACGTTGGTAGGTGGATTGTTGACTCAAAAGTGACTGTAGGTGTGAGTGTGTGAGTGAATGTGTTGCCCTATGAAGGACTGGCGCCCCCTCCAGGTTGTGTTCCTGCCTTGCGCCCGGTGATTCCGGGTGGGCCCTGGACCCACCGCGACCCTGAATTGGATGAGGGGTTGCCATATATGGAATCAGATTTGTGCAAGAAAAAAAAAAAAACTCATGTAAATTTTACAACTTGTTAAATCTGCCCATTCTGACTGCACTTTGTGACTTGTGTGTGGTTTCTCTTAGTGATCTGGTTTCCTCCAACAGTCCAGACACATATAGGTAGTTGGTTTGTGTGATTATCTAAATGTAGGTGTATGTGAGTGCCTGGCTGAATCCATGAAACCAGTTGTAGGTGTGTGCGTAATTGTATGAAGTCTTTCTGATTCATACAGTTAAAATCCTGTTCATTTTGAATGTGGAAATACTGCTTCCCATGTTGCATTGTGGGGATCTCACTCAAGCACCAACAATTTTCTTATTTGATTATAGCAGCAATTTTAATTAATACAAATGTGCTATTTCTCATAAACTCATACAGTTACTCATACAGTAAAATAATCATTAACTCATACAGTAAATCGGTATTCACTGCCTTTCAGGGAATTTAAAGTTGTTTAAATGACGTCTTTCAGTCTGGATGGTTTTACTTACTTAAATTTGCAAGGCTGTTTTTTGTGATGATAACTAGCAGGACAAGAGTGACACCTGGTGGAAAGATGAAAGAAAATCTTTAAAACTTTTAATCAAAAACACAACTAATTTTTAATCATATAATACATAACTGCCCTGGACTCATTTTTATGTGAACTGTCTAATCATTAAAACAATGAATCACTGTTAGTCAAATTAGCCTTAAAGCAGGGGTGGGCAGTCTTATCTGCAAAGGGACTGTGTGGCTGCTGGTTTTTGTTCCAACCATGACGTCACATGATCAGTTGTTTTACTGTTACCAACTAAATAAATGAGTGAAATCAAGTGTGCTCTGGCCTGAATGAACTAAAATCCAGCAGCCACACGGGCCCTTTGTGGATAAGATTGCCCAGCCCTGACTTAAAGGAAAACTGATGGGAAATTCAGTTATCTCTGGTTTGTCTATGTTTAAATGCTCCACGTCTGAATAGCATGTTTGGTGAAGAAAATGGCTGAAGTATAAAATGTCTGTAAGTTTTTTTTTTTTTTTGAAATACCACAGAAACTAATTTGTAACTTGATTTGTTTAGTTTTGTAGCATTTTCGGTTTATTTACTCGCTTTTGGGGTCAGTTCCAACTTAAGTAATTTGAAAAAGCATAATTAAATAAATATTAACTACCTATGGAGCAGGAATAGAGCAACATTCTCATCTTGGTTTGTGATTTTCAAGTGTTGAGTTCTATTTGTCGTGGGGAAAAAAAAGATGCCTTTTCTATTTTGTGAGTGTAAAGAATGAAAATGTACGGGGCCAAGACACCTTTTTTTATTATTTTTTTAAATAGCCTTTTTCATACACTGGGGCTTAAACACATTACTCCAGTTTCAAGCACAAAGAGACTCCTCACAGCACCTGGGCTTCACTATTTACATTGTGATAATTTACCACATATAAGCAAATAACAACAGTGTGAATCTACAAGATTAACATTTGAAATAACTGACTGGGAAGTACAAAGTCTACTAAATTTCTGTCATGTCATTGGGTAAAATGCTGATTCAAAAATGTGAGTGTTTATGAGTTCTGTATCATATACAACCTCATTATACAAAAGGCAGAACCCATTATTTATGTATTTATTTATTTTTGAAATCGAACTAAACAAATGATGTGCTAATGATCTTGAAGCTTTATTTATTGGGATTTATTGACACACCCTTTCACTCCTCAGTCTTTTCTCCTGACCTTGTAGACATGTCATGTATTCAGGGACTTCACCTGCCTATGGGTTCACCCAGTAATGACACATATAATCTATATAATCCCTGTACAAGCATGAAATGGAACGTATCAGAGTGCAAAATCCCCCTGCACAGGGTTGTAGATGAGTAGAACTTTAATCTCTGGAGTAATGGAGTGTGTGAGAGAGTCCAACTAATAAATCTAAAGCAAAATTCACACTGATATGTTTTACTTGAACCACTGTGTTTTGGATATGGGGAGAAATTGTGGAGATTTAGATTTTAGCATCACTGAGAAGTTTAGCACCTGACAATTTCTCCTGCTAAGCTCTGGTTGGCTAAAGCTAGTAAGATCAAATATCTAACAATGTCATTCACAAAGAAGGACATTGACTGAGAATGTCTATAGCCATAACTGCTACCAAACGTTATATTATTTACAGCTAAACACAGAAATGTATGAAAAGAAAAACAGATATTTCTACCCCTATTACTTAGAAATAAACCTACATGTCTCATTAATAGAAAACAATATATATCCTCATAGCTCTCAGTACTCACCGGTCCTCAGATTCATTGTACCTCTATTCAGTTTAAGGAATCATTTGACGAAACGTATATTCTTATTCTTGGGTGGCAGGTTCTATATATGCCCCCAGGCTCTTCCAGGTTCTTGTAAAACAACATTTATTTGCATTACAATCTATAACTGAACCTGGTATTTGGGTTTAACCTGCAACATAATCAAACAATGTGGTTTTGAAAATGTGAACTTCCTCTTTTTTTTTTTTTTTGACACACCATTTCTAGAGTGGACACTGTTCTGTGATTAATGTTTACATTCACAAAGCAAATGCAAATAAATAAAGACAAACAATATGACTGAGCCCTACTCTAGACCCCTATAATATTAACAAGCTACAGGCCCTTGTTTTAAAGAACAGATAGTGAATAATATTAATTCCTTTCATCCATCTTCTGTAAAAGATTCATCCTGGTCAAATGACTTTGACCTACTGAACCACTGGAAAGAATCAGCTCATAGCCGAAGCTTAGATTGCTTTTCATTTTCACAGGATGTTGGTTCAGGGGATGATCTATTGTATGTGTGATTCTCTAAAGCTGACAGGCCTATCTGCATTATGAAAAAGAATGATGAGTTGTATCTGACTCTGAATTTTTTTTCTTAGCTGTTGGGTAACAATGTGACCAGTTTATATCAGATTTGATTTCAATCTTAACACTATTTTCATTCTACATTTGTGTTCATCCTCTTCATTTCTTTGATCATCTGCAGCAATTTCTGTGACTTTCGGTAGTTATAGACTTCACAGACAAATTATTGTAAATGTAACATCCCCTAGAAGACTGATTGAAGTCCTGCCAAATATTAGTCTAATTTTTTTCTTTTCATCAACAACCTTCAACAACCAAATCTTGCTCTTTTACTTTTCTCCAGGTTTTCTGACTTTTATTTCAAAACAATAGGTTCTTGGAAAATGGAAAATGCTCTTGCCTTTTAATGGATTTTAATTTAAAAAATATTATGTTTAATGCGGCATGGTGGCGCAGCAGGTAGTGTCGCAGTCACACAGCTCCAGGGGCCTGGAGGTTGTGGGTTCGATTCCCGCTCTGGGTGACTGTCTGTGAGGAGTTGGTGTGTTCTCCCCGTGTCTGCGTGGGTTTCCTCCGGGTGCTCCGGTTTCCTCCCACAGTCCAAAAAACACACGTTGCAGGTGGATTGGCGACTCGAAAGTGTCCGTAGGTGTGAATGTGTGTGTGTCTGTGTTGCCCTGTGAAGGACTGGCGTCCCCTCCAGGTTGTATTCCCGCCTTGCGCCCGATGATTCCAGGTAGGCTCTGGACCCCCCGCGACCCTAAATTGAATAAGCGGTTACAGATAATGGATGGATGGATTATGTTTAATATGAATATTTATACTCTATGAGATGTTTCAGTTCCTGTTTTTAAAAATATTCTTAAAAGAATGTATAATGTTAAAAAATTAAATATGAATTTTACAGTGTCTCTTTCAATTTAGAAACAAAAAACACAAAATATTAGTGCAACAGAACAGTGTTATTCTGTCTTCTTATGTTGCATCTAATATTTTTACCCTCTTAGAACCTATTGCAGGTATTGTTTTATTATCAACATTCATTTATTCAGGAACACACCTAGCACAAGTCCTTCGCAGGGCAGCACACAGTGGAAACCGGAGCACCAAACTCCTCACAAACAGTCACCCGGAGCGGGGCTCAAACACACAACTCCACCTGGAGCTGTGTGACAGAGACACTACCTGTAGTGGTAGTTCGTTACAATGGCTAGACTCCATTTAATAGGAGAGATGAATTTAAGCTACAGTCTAAGTGATCTGTAACTGCTTTATCCTGTTCAGAAGCATAGCAATATTATGTGCAAGCAGAAACACATTGGATAAAGCACCAAAACTTCACACACTCACCCATTCACTCACACATGTTGGCAGTTTCGTGCAGACATGGAAAGAACACAGCACACTCCACACAGACAGTGATACAAACCTCTGGTCCCCAAGACCCTGGAACAGTGACATGGCTGGCTGTGCCCATAGTGCCGTCTTCCCATTGACAAAATTATCTTTAAATGTGTATACTTACCTATATATTTATATGTATCAATTAATTTTTCTCCAAGTGAGCTCTATTTTTCTGAGTTTAATATTAAGTTAATAATCTGTGAATTAGTAGGTACATCAAATAATGATTCAAGAAAGCCATCTATTTTTAAATCATAAATATTATGGACCCTATCTATATAGCTAAAAATACAGACGAATAATGTATTATTACATTTTTCCTACTCTGTGTGTTTATTTAAAGATACAGAATTTTTTTTTATGTTTGCCCTAAATAATAATAAACACATTATAAAACCAAAAGAAAATCAATTTAACAGAAGTGTCCTATGAAATTACTTTCAATACACACTGAAAACTTGTAACACTTTAAATATTACTGTTGTAATATCAACTTTACCTGCAAATGTTAAGTAAAATCTGCTTGACAATCAAATGTAACATTTGAAAATATTAAGTAAAATGTACTTTTATATTTAACTTTATTTTATTTTATAAAATAAAAAAATCATAAGACACTTATCAAAATATTAAGTAAAGCTTGTCAGTGTTTTATCAGCTGGCAAATGAATAGCAGCAAGACAGGTATTAAACAACAAAACATGCATACCGTCACTGATATAGAACCTAATTATTCTGTTATTTATACTCTGTTAACAAAAGAAAACAGTATGAGTGAAGGTTCTCAAGTGCTTGCAGTTCTGTAAAACAATCGCCACCAGGAACTTAAAACAAATAAAAAAAATAAAATAGAACTGTTAATATCACTGCAGTATACAATTCAATAATAAGTAATAGTTCCTACTCCAGCAGGTATAAAATATAGACATGCACAATACATAAAAGAGATCAACAGAAGACAAGTTTATAACTTGACAGTTGTCGGTAGCGTTAAAATGATCAAATCTCTAAATAGCTATTTTAGATTTAAACAATTATTAACAATCAATGTCTCTTAAATAAATCATCAAATCCATGTCTGTATGTCACCCACCCACTTCCATCCCTATCTAATGTTCTTGTCCCAAAATACTATCAAAGGTCCAACATCTTTGTTAGTAAATATCTTTGTTTGTGTCAATATTACTTCACTCAAAGACAAATCTACAGCATCACATATAAAATATAAATATAAAAAATGGTGCCTTTCAAATAGTCAGTTAAAATGTTACATTCATCTGAAAACATCCTAAAGTCTTTTGAAGAGGCAAAACTAAGGAGAGCATGTCTGTGTCGGCATAATGGAAGGTTCATCCAAAGACAATGGAAGTTTATTAAAAGACGACAGCGATATGTGGGTGGAGAATCGAATGGAACCGTGTCTTCGCAAGTGGTTAGTAGCCATTTGCAAAATTAAAAACAATAGTAATATTGTGTAGCACAGTGTTGGGGGTATGCATGAGAAAAAAAGTAGCCCCATAAGCAGTGAGAAAGCTTTAGCAGCACTACCACATCCTGGCAACATCTTTTTACTTCAAGAAGCATGGATGCATCTTCTGGATCCTCTCCATCAGCACCACAGACAACCAGGATTCTGATGTTTAGTTACGTCACTGCGTCTGTCCTCCTGCATGCAATCAGAAAGTCAAATCAAGTAAATGATATTGAGAGAAAACATCAAAGTGCTTGAATTATAAATGACGTCATTATCAGGACAAAAATCAAAATAAAGTAAACACTACCATCATTAAATATAGCTCAAATATATATTTTTTCTATTTTAAGCCTATTTTACAGTGAGCTGGCATTAGTAAAACATTTAAGGAACATGCTCTTAGCCATAAATTGTGTGCCCATGTGTCATGTCCTGTGTTTATTTTCCTCACCATGTGCTCATTTAGCACATGGCTCTTTTTATTCTTCCTGTCTCCGCCCTAGTCCCACCTCAGATCCGCCTTCTCATCAGTGTCTCCTTTGTAGTCCTGCCCTCTCGTTATAAGTTCCAGGTGTTCCTTGTCAATGTTCTGTGTATATATAGTGCCTTTGTTTCAGCGCTCCCTTGTTGGTTCTTGTATGTGTAGATGTGTGTTTCTCGCACAAGGGACTTTTGTTCCCTCAACAAGGTCTGACAGGCAGTGCTTCCTGTGAGGCAGCGCCAGTATCGCCCCACCTACGGACTTCACAGTCGGGCTGGGAGAAGCGAAAATCTGTGCGCGGACGTTTTGCTTTCTTCCCTCCAATCTGCAGAAGGAAAAATCAGATAAATATTTTCATATTTTTAATTACAAGTTATGTTGTAGGAATGGTTATAAATCATACATTTCAGCATGGATTTGCTTTGTTAGCTGCAAGCTGCACTAACATGTTACTAACTAGCTTAGCTAGCCAGCCAGTCTATGCTAAAGTGTGAAATCGTCAAATAAATCTTGTGTGATGAAGAATGACTAGTAATGGTGAATAAATGCACAGCTATTGTCTAGATGAAGGCTAGAAGTAAGGCTGATAAGTAATGGATGCATTTATCAGCTTTTATTACAATTATTATATGCCCTGGAGGCTGATATTCAGTTCTAGATGCCTGCAAGGCTGATAATTTTTGAATGCTCTTGTCAGATAAATATGGTAAAATTGGTATATGGCTCAGAGGGGGATATCTACTTCTAGATGCCTCCAAGACAGATAACTAGTGAATCCTCTTGTCAGAGAAATATGTTAATATTGTTATATGCCTCAGAAGCTGATATCGGTTCTAGAAGCCTGTAAGTCAGATAGGTAGTGAATGCTCTAATAATAATAATAATGATGATAATAATAATAATAATAATAATAGTAATAATAATAATAAATTTTATTTCATAGGTGACTTCCTGTCACTCAGGACACCTTACAAAGAGTACAAAGTAAACAATAAAAATAAATAATACCGAAAAACACACAAGTGTATATAGTATTGAAAACAAATAAACAATGCAACCGAGTCATTCAAATGAAAAGGCAATCTTGAACAGGTGGGTTTTGAGTGAAGACTTGAATTGTGTGAGTGAGTTTATGTTCCGTATGTCGGGGTGTAAAGTGTTCCAAAGCTGGGGACCAGAGCGGCTGAAAGCTCTACTTCCCATGGAAGTGAGATGGGCAGGGGGAACAGTCAAGTGAAAGGAGGAGGAGGAGGATCTGAGGGTGCGAGAGGAAGCTACAACATGGAGGAGATTGGAAAAATATGGTGAAGAAAGACTGTGGATAGCCTTGAATGTTAACAGAAGGATCTTGTTATCAATACGGAGCTTGACCGGAAGCCAGTGGAGCTGTTGCAGAACAGGAGTGAAGTGGTGGATGGAGGAGGTTCTAGTGATGATATGGGCTGCTGAGTTGTGGACCAGTTGAAGCTTATGGAGAGATTTGTGGGTAATACCAAAAAGGAGGGAGTTGCTGTAATCAAGGCGGGCGGTTACAAGACTGGACAAGGATGACAGTGGTATGGGGAGTAAGGGAGGGGCGGAGGCGGTTGATGTTACGGAGATGAAAATAGGCAGACTGGGTAATGTTATTGATATGAGATTGAAAAGAAAGAGTACTATTGAGGATGACACCCAGACTCTTTACTTGTGGGGAGGGGAGAAAAGAACAATTGTCAATGTTAAGAGAAAAGCTGTCAGTTTTGGATAATGTTGATTTAGTACCAATGAGAAGAACCTCAGTTTTATCACTGTTGAGTTTAAGTAAATTTGAGGACAGCCAAGATTTTATTTCCGATAAGCAGTCAGTAAGGGAGTGGGGGAGGGAGGTTGGAAGTGCGTTTACAGGCAAGGTAGAGCTGGGTGTCATCCGCGTAACAGTGGAAATTGATGTTGTACTTATGAAAAATAATGCCAAGGGGAAGAAGATAATGGAGAGTAGGGTCCCCAGGGCTCTCTCTTCTTCAGCACACCTGAAGTGACAGAAGAAGGGTGGGAAGTGAAAGTACTAAGCTGGATGTACTGAGTGCGGCTGGAGAGATATGATATGAACCAGTTTAGAGGAATCTGAGTGATACCAATGGAGGATAGTCTATTGAGGAGGGTGGTGTGACAGATGGTGTTAAATGCTGCACACATGTCGATGAGGATGGAGAGTAAACCAGAATCAGCTGCCATTAAGAGGTCATTGGTGATTTTTATGAGAGCAGGTTCAGTGCTATGGAGAGGGCGGAAGCCAGATTTGAACTGTCCATACAGTTTGTTTTGAGATAGATGAATATGAAGTTGAGACGCAACTATTTTCTCAAGAATTTTTGAAGGGTAAATTTGAGATTGGACGGAAATTATTGAAATTGGTAGGATCAGCACCTGGTTTTTTAGAATTGGAGTAATTACAGCAGTTTTAAATGATGCAGGAACAGTTCCAGTGGAAAGAGAGGAGTGGATGATGGCAGAGATGAGAGAGACTAGAGAAGGAAGACAAGCTTTAACCAAAACTGTGGGGAGAGGGTCCAGCTGACATGTGGACGGCTTTGACTTACGGATGATATCTGAGATTTCTGAAGTGGAAGGAAGCTGAAAGAAGGAGAAAGAATGAGTAAGAGGAGGAAGTTCAGAGTTGATACAGGAGATGGGTAGTAAACTGATGCTGGTGAATCTTCTGGATTTTATCAACAATACAGTCATTGTAGTGTAACATATGATTATGTAGATGTCTTTGTGAACAGTTAGAGCAGTTTTCCGGTGGAGCTGCTCAAGTTGCCGACCTTTGGCTTTCATGAGCCGAAGTTCCGGCGTAAACCAGGGGGCAGAACGAGAGAATGTAACAGACCTGCTTTTTTGAAGAGCGAGGGAGATGAGTAAAGAATTAAGTCCAGTGTTGTAGTGTGAAACCAGCTCATCAGGGGTGGTTAAGTTATGAGTGTCTATGAGGGAGTAGGTGCTGGAGGAGAGAGAATCCAAATCAATGTCCTTAATATTATGGAAAGAAATGAGGCGGGGAAGCTTACTGATGGAGAGAGGAAGTATGACATTAAATGAGAGGAGGAAATGGTCAGTTATAGGGAGTTCAGACAGGTGGTGAAAACGCAGCCGGAGAAGCTCGACAACAGAGTACTGCAGCAGACCCGTCACGGGTTGATGAATAAATGCCAAAAGAGCCCAGAGAAGCACCAACCAGATATGAATTTTGCCGATTAACATTGTCGGGCAGTTTGGACAGGTGAGGGGAGGCAGGAGGGTCTCGATGGCCGGAGCAGATACTCCAGTCAATGGTGTTGGGTAAATCGTTGATCTTGTTAAAAGACGATGGTTGATACTGTCTGATAAGAACAATCGCAAAGTCCTTTAGTCCGCTAAGCTAGACAACTACAAGTTTAAAATTACCGGCGAGCAGTGGCAGCAAAACACCCCAGCCTTCACTCTGTCCGGTTGCCAGATTCTTAGATAAATATGTTAAATTTGTTATATGCCTCAGAAGCTGATATCTGGTTCTAGATGCCTATAAGACGGATACGTAGTGAATGCTCTTGTCAGATAGATATATATGATAAAATTGTTATATAACTCGGAGGTTATCTAGTTGTAGATGTCTGTAAGACGAGTGAATGTTTTTTAAGATAAATAGTTTATAATTGCTATATGTCTCGGAAGCTAATATCCAGTTTTTAAATGTCTTGTTTCAAAAGTCACTAGAATGGCAGCTGCTGAAAAAAATGTTTCTCTCCATTATCCAACTCTGTAGACTACAACCAGTTTTAAATCCATGTATCATACGGATGTGTCGCAGTGGCGATTTGTAACGTTTAAAAATTAATCAAAATTGAACAAAGACGTATTGTAAAAAACTAAAGATTGTAGTATGTTGGTCAGATGTGTCCTTTCAGACTACAACCAGTTTTAGATCTATATATTATATGGATGTCCCTCAGTAGCGATTTGTATCTTTAAAAAACGAATCAAAATTTAACAAAGACATATTTTAAAAAACTGAAGACTGTAGTATGTTGGTCAGATGTGTCCCTGTAGACTAAAACTGATTTTAGATCTCTATGCCAAATGAATGTCTGAGACTATCAATTAATTTCATGAAGAAAAAAAATCAAAATAAATCAAATTGATTAGGTTGTTAAGGTTGGATATAGGTGTGTACCTCCCGTTTGTTGTACGGTATGTTTTGAGTCTTTATGCATCAATAGCTCGCTGCTCATCTATGTGCATGGTTTACGTTTTTAAATAGGTTCCACACTTTGCCGACGGCCCCTTAGCGTCTTGGGCGCTGTAGTTTTTTCTCTGATCCTCGACGATTAAGAAAATTGTTTCAGAGATTTTAGGACGTTGCTTGTGACCAAAGGCGCAACCAGAATATCCGCTGAATATCCAAAATAAAGCTAACTTTACCGACCTCTATAATAGTGAGATCTCATGGATAAACAGTACATCGTAATAGTTGGTAGGCACATCAACCAACATTTAATGGTTATCCTCTGTATATTTATAGGATGAGGACATTTATTGACAGGTATACTTTTGTTGATAAAATTTGTAATAAGATTTAAAAGACAGTAATGTTTGTTCTTTTAATTTAAAAGGCCTTTACTTTGACAGATTCCTGCTGTAGATTTACTCAATGATTTTTTGAAATAACATAGCTAATCCTTTATTTAAAAGATGACAACTTTCAAATTACAGACCTTAAATGTATTTGCAGAATTTCTTTAATTTTATTACATTTTAATAATGTATTTTAAGGATGAAAACTGATTTTACTACAAAATTTGACTGTAAAATTACAAAGAATATATACAGCGAAAGACTGATTTTACAGTAATCAATTGTTAAATTACTTATAGTATTTCACTGTAATTTTATGGGAGTTGTTTGGCAACATTTACTGCCAGATATTTAGCCTTTTTTTGTAACAATGTACTCAAATATGTAATCACCTGAGGTTTATATGCTGACTGATATTCTATTTTTTAACGGTACATTTTATTTTCATATTTCTCAATGTACAGCCTTCAAAACATATTCCCACCTGAGATATCTTTGCACAGATTGTTAGTGTGAGGTGTCTGTTAGTTCAAAACATGAGCATTTTTTATGTTAATTTATTACATGGCATATTACTGTGACAAAACAAATTTGTAGCATCAGACGAACTTATTTTTCTTGATATTCTAAGCTCTGGGATGTATGACTGATAAAACTGACAGTCACAGCAGGCCCAGACTTTCAGGAATTTAGTTCAGGGCAAATATGGACAATATTCCAACAAATTAAAAAAATGTTTTGGTACATTGGCAATTTTCTCATTCACTTATAACAATTATTATTATTATTATTGTAAAAATATGATGAAATATTCGTGATTCCAGGTAGGCTCTGGACCCACCGTGACCCTGAATTGGATAAGCGGTTACAGATAATGAATGAATGAATTAATGAAATATTCGTTGTCCCTGCCCAGATAGCAAGCATATATTGGTCCACTGGCTTAAAGGCTGGCACACCACTGACTGTAGACCACTGCTGGTCCACCATTGGACCACTCAGATTACTGTCCTGTACAGGATATAACTCATTTTTAATTTTCTCAAACAGATTTTAAATTCACAGAGACTTTTATTCTGGAAAACAAACTAATACAAATATTACCAACAACTATGAGAGATATAATAATGCGTATGCCTGATGCTAAAAATGTTGACACTCTGCTGGATTAAAATTTACTAATCTTATTTATAAATAATAACAAAGAACCTAATGAAGAAAAAAATGTAAATTGGACTGTGGATGGAAAAGTGCTAAAATGTGGCATTTTGTCTAAAATTCTGTTTAATTACCAGCGGTCTGCCCAGAAAACTGTGCAAACGGAGTGGACCTCCGTTTTTTTGCCCTCAATGCCCTCAGTGGGCGAACAGTGGTCCGCCATCTCCTTGCTATGGTGGCAGGAAGATCAGTTATGATTAGAATATTCTGTTAAGAGAGCAAAATAAAACATATACTTTGAAAGAGAGTCTTGTATTTTAGGTGTTTTCTTCACACTGGATTACTCCCATTACAGCACCATGATTAGAGCACTATATTTAGAAACAGTAGGATCTGCGGTTTCTAACGGTAGGCGGAGGACACACGCCTTCAGGCATTCATGAGTTATAAAGCTGAAAATATAAGGAACAATATACAGGAACATGTAAAGAAAACAACACACATACAAGTCTATGTCTATGTGAGTTATTTTATTTAACTTGCACATGAGCGTGTGTGTGTTTTAGGCCTCGTGGTTGTTTGAGGTTCTTGTTAAGTGACATTAATTTTTGAATTATTAATCCATTAGACACTGGGGCAGTCTGGCAGTCAAAGTTTAAACAAACAATGTGGTTTCTAAATATTCCTTTTCAACCCATGATTCTGTCATGTGATGAATGATTACATTTGAACCCAGTACCCAAGTCCTGCTTGCTGTACAATCATCACGAATAACACAATGATCATATAATCATACCATGAGCATAATTCTGAAATAAACACTGAAATAAAACTAGTAACCCTGAAACACCAGGACGCATTATATACCACTTAGTCCTTAAATAAACAAAGAAAGATCCCCAATATACTTAAACCTTAAATTAAAATTCTGTAGTTTAAACTACAGAAAAATTCTCAATAAAATGTTTAACCCTTAAATAAACAGAGAATGATCCTCAATAAACCATCTAAACCTTAAATAATAGCACAGGATTTCTATAACACACTTGTCCCTGACATAAACACAATAAGAACCATAATAAATCTTAACCTTGAAATAAACAACCTAACACAATCAGCAATCTTTTATAATACGACTTTGAATCACTTTATTGGCCCCTGTGCATGGACACAATGGAATTTGTTCTCTGCATTTAACCAAACCTGTGCAGTGATCACACATATTTACACACACTAGTGAACACTAGGGGGCAGTGAGCACACATGCCTGAAGTGGTGGGCAGCCCCAGCCATGGCACCCAGGGAGCAGTTGGGGAATATTTGCCTTGCTCCAGGGCACTTTATTCATGACCTGCCCACTCTTGGGGTTGAATCTGCAACCTTCCATTTACAAGCCTGGTTCCCTAACCACTAGGCCAGGGCTACATTCACAGTTAATATATTAACTTTGATGTTGTTGTGTCCTGGTCCATTGTATATAAACATATTCTTTTAGTTTAGACCACGAGACACACAGATTGCCACCACTTCTCATACACCTGCCTCACCTGGAAGTGAAAGAAAAGAGAAAGAGGTGTGAGTCTATGGAAAAAGAACGAATCCCTTGAGACTTCCAGGAAATCTGGTTCATGTCTATTTGTTAGCTTTGTTGCTATTTGCAAAATTGAATGTCATAAGATTAATATATTGTTGCAGTCCCAAGAAAAACCTGTATCTCCATTTTTGTGGATGTTTTTTGTTTACTACATCATTTGAACACATCAGTTGTCCTTCACATTGTGTGAAAATGTCTCGATGTCCCCAATGGAAATGCACCAGATATACTTGGAATTAAATTTTTACATTGACTTCCATTGAATGTTAATGTTTTCTCCTGTTTCTACAAAAATACTATTTTTTGAGATAAAAGTTTTTCATTGAACAACACTGAAATTAAATATTGTCATCAGTGTTGGATGCTTTTGTGAAAAGCTCTGTTCAACACCAATTTCCTGTTTTTCCCTGACACTGAAACATACAAATTTTACTTGATTCAGAAAATTTACTCTACAGTAAATGACCTCCATATACATCTCTGTTCAATTGATAGTCTGCTTCATTTCATTTCTACCTTAACCTTATGAAGACTCAGACTGAACAAACAACAATAAATCCAGCCCTGTAGTATCTGTACCATACTTTTTTTTTTTTTTTTTCTCCATTTACTTTATTCTGGGTCTCAACCTTTATCAGCAAACTGTTGGTGTTTGTTGAGAAGTCATTGGTCAGTGGGAATTGCCCTAAGGTAGAGCAGGTAATGACTGACCTCGGGGTTGACGGCACAGTGAAACAGAAAGATGAAGGTTCCCTGCTGAGAGCTGAGGAACAGGGAGATGATTTTCAACACCAAACTGCCTTCAGATACCTTAAATAAAACAACTACTGTAAAGAAACTCAAACCTTCCTGTGCTGGACTGAAACCAATATGTGAAGCAGCAGAAACTAGCACCACAGATATTCACAGTAAATTTTCACTTTGATTTTTGCTTCTTGCAGGTTGTCCACATGTCTAAAGTCTTAAAATGTCAAACTAATTTCTCTAAAAACAGGCCAGGCAAGAACATCTTCAAACTCATTGCAACAGGAATAAAACTGTGGAATTGTACATGGAGTACAACTGCAAAACACCCAGCAGAACCAGTGCTGTTCTGTGTCATCCACCTTAGCTGATGAGAGCACTATTCCATTTCAAATATGAGTATTAGAAGCAACAGCAGCATTAGCAACAGACCTCCAAACTATGCTCAGCTCCATGGCTAAAATATCCACCGTTATGAAAATGATTGGGAATCTCAGATATAATCTGTGGCAGAAACATTTATTAAATGCCACTTCAAGTTTTTGAATTCTTGACTTCAGGCGATTCTAACCAATGCAGAATTTGAACCGTAGCATGTTGTGCTACCCAACCCATAAGCTGTTTTGGGTGACTCTTGTCTATTAATGCCTTTTCACACAGTCTGATTTTATGGATGGAAAAAGCAGGTATGTTAACGGTCTTTCACACCAATTCTGAAACTGACAGGCTGTGATGCTATCTCAGAAATTAGACTGACCAATCAGAGTGCCCTTGGCAAATGAGCAGTAAGGCAGCAGCTTTTTGGAACACAAAATCTTTAAAAAACCAGCAGCATTAAAATGCAACAGTTAACGAAAATATGATCCTTTTTAGTGAGAGAATCAACAAGCAGAAGCAGAGCCTCAAACTTCCTCAGTGACCTTCAGAAACATTGCGTGTTGTTCTGTAGACTGGGGTGTATTCACCATGTGTTGTTCAGTTGCAGCGTTTAAACTAAAATGATAAATTAAATATCACTCCTACTCAATTAATTTCTTCTCCCTCTTCCAGCGTCTTCCCACAATTTCAAAGTGTTGAGACAAACAAAACTTACCACATGTTAAAAATCACATCCGTTTACTTTTTTTGTGACAAAATTGTGCTCTGTGTGAATAGACCTTTAATGTGTCTGCTGCACATTGAAATTGCAACTTCAAAACACTAGGGCCAAATCTCAAATATCTTCCTCCATTTTATGCAGTACACAAGGTAGAAAATAATAAATAATAATAATAATAAAATAATAAAATAATACATAAAGACTCCTGTCTGGTATTTATACCAACCTGGCAATCTTGGATATAAGCATGGCAGGTGGAGCATGCATTTATAAACAGAAAAAGGAGGTAGGCCAACAGCAGGATTAAACACAGGTTCATCAGAGCTGTGTTGGTCAGTTTTCTGTTCCATTGACAAAGTGCCAAGGTCAACAGGGACAAGCTCAGGAACACAAGCCCAACTACTACAGCTATGATGATAATCACATCTAGCACAGGATTACTCTGAAAAACAACCCAAAAGAAAGTTTTAACAGCCAGTTATTCCATCCCTGGAGATCTTTATTTCACTATGCAAAGGTTATGGTTATATAGCTAAAGGCTGTATGTACCAAAATGACTATATACCTCTGGGGCTGGTGTGGTCTGCATGATGACACAGAAAAGTGAGGGATGAATGCAGGAGCACACACTTTGACTGCTGTTTGACCTAAGGAGTTTACAACCATTTGCAACCTATTCTGCGTAATACCATTACTCACAGGTCAGGGTACTGTCAAGTTCAATGTCCTAAAAAACCAGAACAAAATAGACATGAATATGAACCCAGGGTTTAAACCATGCAATGCTATAACAGAAAGTGTGCAAAACATACCCAAGAAGACCAGAGGCTAAACATTTTCTTGTCAATAATTTGTTTTATTATTATTTATTTTTTTATTATTTATTTTATTATTTATAATCACAGAAGTATAAAAAGTGAAAGTGTCCGAAGGATTTCCAAATACATTTTATATCAAAATAATGAATAACCAAATTTAAAATCAATATAACCTAAATCTACCATATGTATCATGAAGAGCATTTCACCCCTCCCAGAAGACTGACTGAAGTGCATTCTGTAAACAATTTATCATAATGAAAACCTGCAGCTAAATTGCCATTTTGTGGATACGACTTGACCCCATTAAATTGATTATTAAATAGAGGGTAAAGATTATGAAATTGGGGAAACAAATTGGCTAAATTGAGGGAATGGATTATTAAATTGAAGGAATGTATTATTAATTTGAGGGAACAAATGACTAAATTGAGGGAATGGGTAATTAAATTGAAGATTTGAATTAAGTCTGTAAATAATATTTTTCCACCATGAGACTTTAGGGGCTGTGAAGTTTTACCTCTAACAGCCCACCTACCATATGTAAGTGTTCTTCAGTGATCTGGGTATATTTGCATCATTTATGATCAAATTTGTTTTCAAGTACAGTATTTGAACACTTTAAGTGATAGTGATAGTCCTAGAAGATAACATTTTTGAAACGTTTAGCTCCTCCAACACACATGGTAATTAAACTCACAACAAACAATGGCTGTTGGAAAAGATCAAGATTGAGGTCTGAAAGTACATTCTAAAATGTTTGCAGCAGAAGGAATGTATCTGTATTTCCTTCCATCACTGTCATTCGAAACCAACTGCACAGCTACTTTCCACATAACCCCTCTAAGTAAAGACACTTTACACAATGCTTGATCAGATTAGGTATTGCCTCATGAATCTTAACGCTTCCTCCAAAATCCAACTTTGATTTTTAAAATTATTATTACTATTATTATTTTCTGTAACCTCAATTCAAACCCAAAGAAGCAGAATTTCATATTATGGGAATGGGATGAAAGAGGGAAAGGACCAGGGACATATCTTTGTAAAACTTAATCTTTGTAAATAAATGCATTTTATGTACACCTAATATAAAGAGACTTCTTATTATTATGTTATTCAGAGATAGAAATAGACATGAATAAGAAAACCACTGAAAGTTTCTTTGTCACAGCTTTAAAAAAAAAAAGTTATATATATATATATATATATATATATATATATATAAAATACATGTTATAGTTAAATAAATGCAAATATGTGACAAAATCCTGGAACAGACAGGACACAACATTTGTTTGCATTTTATTCTTCCGTCCGGAGCTGGGGATTTTGGGCTTAACAGACCACCACTCAATCATACCATAAACAAAGAGCCTTTCACAAAGTGTATTTCCTGCTGGCTTGATGCACTTTTCTTAAAAAAGACACTGATGGATGTTTCTGCTCTGAGAGATTTTGTATCAAATCATCAGGCAGGGAACATGACTCCAGAGACCAGCTAAAACCACCTTCTGCATTCAAAATGTTTCCAGTTGAGTAGGCAACTTACCAGATATCAATGAACGTTTAGCGTAAATGTGACACATCAGCAGTTCTCCTATGGTCCACATTTGGCTTTGAATGACAATGTTGACCAGGCTGAGTCTTGCTGCCTCAACCAGTTTGTTTTGGTACAAAATCTACACCACATCAACATAATTCCCATGTCTGGACCTCAAAAAAAGTGCTGTAATTAAAATCAAGGCTTACTTGTTACATTTGGCCCAGGCCATGCCATGTCCATCCCACAGACTTGCCAATGCTGTAACTGAGCCGTAAGAGCCAAAAGTGAGACAGATGTGTCTCAAATGTGTCTGCAACCTGGGACTTGTGTGAATAATTGACTGGCTTATTAATATTATATTTCATTCATTCATTATCTGTAACCGCTTATCCAATTCAGGGTCGCGGTGGGTCCAGAGCCTACCTTCACAGGGCGACACACACACACACACTCACACCTACGGACACTTTTGAGTCGCCAATCCACCTACCAACGTGTGTTTTTGGACTGTGGGAGGAAACCGGAGCAAATATTATATTTAATAAAGTCTTTACTGTTATCTTAGGCTTTAAAAAAAAATTCCAATACAGTAGGTAATTGGTTGTGGGATTACGTTTCTAACCAGATTTTCAGTGAACACCAAATCTATTTAAAATTTAGGCTTAATAAATGCTTGATAATTCCACTGAATGATAAGAGAAAAACAATGACTTCTCTAATAAAAGTAATATACAAACACAAACCCATTTTCAGGAAAGCTGGGACATTCATTCAACATTCAACCTTCAATTAAAACATGAATTTGTGGTGTGTAATCTCTCCAGGGGCTTTATTGAATAACAAAAGAAAGAAAAAAAAAACATTTCCAATATTTTCTCTGAAAAACTTGATTTTATGCTGTAAATATTAATACATTTAGAAGCAGACACCTGCAACTTCCTTCTAAAAAGTTGGACAGGAGCAAAATTATTGAAGTTATTGAAGCACTCCACTACAAGCCGGTGGATAGAATAAGGTATAAGTTATCCACAAATGCAAGAGTATTCACAGAAAAATTCCAAAATGTTTTTCGCTTGGGTTTTGACCCTCATTTGAAATTAGGAACAAGTCTACCACTGAACAAGTGATTTTATCTGCGATGTCAGCATGAGTTTCACCTCCCATCAACTTCACTTAGTTGCTCTTGGACCAACTGTAGATTATTTAAACAATTTTATAACTATCTACATCATAAATAGGAACAAACATGAATTTCCTGTTTCACAGGCTGTAGCAGAGATTGTATGTGTAGATATTTATTTTGATTTAATTTCTAATGTGATGTGGTCCTGTAATGTAGTGTCAGTCACATTTTCAACAGATAGTGATCCACCATATCCCACCCTCTGTCAAATAGTGGCCAATACGAAAGTCAATAATGAATACTGAGAGTCAGTAATGTGACTACAGGGGCATATATATTTGATTTTAAGGTTTGTGATAAGTTTGTAATTTGTTTCCATATATTCCTTCTTTAATTAAGAAAAGGATTTTCACTGTGTGGACAGTGTTTGTAATGGAAGTACTTTTACTCTGTTGACACTGTTTTTGTAGACCAGGAAATAGAAGAACTTGCGCTGAGTCGCTTGACCCTGACCAGGCCTTGAGTCTGATGTCTGCAAAAAAAAAAAAAAATAAATAAAAAAAATAGAAAATAAAGACTTTAAACATTTTCCATAAACTGTTTCTTGACATCATGGATGTATCATAGATTAAGAATCATCATCATCTTAGCCATTGTGAGGTTGTAGGACCTGTATTCAGAATACCTTTTTTTGTTGATGTTGTTGTTATTTTGGAAGAATAAACTGTTTACCTCAAACCAATATAAATTAAAGCATGTTTTCTTTACTCTTGATATTTAACAAACATATTGGTCCCACAGAATTGAACACCATGCAGGGATTGAATCTGTGTGTACTTATTTTTAATTTATTATTAACTTATTATAAATTTAAATGCTCACAATATTTATATGTTGATTATAAGCTCCACTATGATCCTGATGTTATGAAATGTGTATAGTAGGTAATGTAGACAAAATACTAAGAAAATATAGAGGCTATGCTAACAGCAAAAACACAAAATCTCAGACCTTATAGTCAAACCATAAACTACCACTTACGGCTAATTTCTATAATTGGGATAGTCTGCATTACTGTAACTATGTGATTATTATTTTTTTTATTGCACATTATATTTGTATTAATTGCTGTAGATTTACTTTGAATCTGGATTCCCACTAATTTTCTTCTGGATGGTTGTTATACTGACACTCTTGTAGAAGGGTCGCCATGTGTTTATCCAGTTTCTGTACTGCTGTCTGACCTGTGAGTAGATTGTGTACAAAGAGTATAGGTAGTTAATGAGACTGAAAGATGGTGAGCACAAAAAAAAAAAACTCTACAAACGTAATTTATACATAACACAATTTAAATATATTTGTCCTGATTTACTTCTATTTTGAAAACATTTAAGCCAAAAATGCTTTGTCAAAATGTCTCTAAATATTTACCTAGATACTCTTTTACACATAAATTAATGACTTCATTTGAATCATGTCAGAAATTTATATATATATTTTTTGGACTGAATCAGTATGAATAAAACTGAGCAACTGAGGTGGAATGTTAGAGGAAGTAGAGGGTGATGACACAAAATTAAGAAGATTTATACAGTATGGGCAGATTCAAATTTACTACTGGACCATTCCACACACACTATGGGCCTGATCGCCTCATTGATTCCCAGCACATTTAACCTAAAACATTTTCTGTGCCTTTTCTGTACATCCTTTTGCTTGTGTCATAATGTTTAGTATGTAGATATGTCATTTTGCGCTTTTTATCTTACCCCTTGTGTTCTGTCATGTACCTCCCCCCCCCCACACACCTCCCCATGTATTCTTTAGCTTCCCTGTCTGCCTTGTTTTTGTAATGTGCCACAGCTGTGTCTAATTATTTCCCAGTTTCTCTTCTGTGAATAAGCCTTATGTTTCTGTCTTTTGCTTTGTTGGTCATCGTTAATGTGATGTGGTTCAGGTTCATATCATAGTCATAGCATTCCTAACAACATTCCTAATTTCCATTTGTGTATTTTAGTTCATGTCTCAGTGTTATGGAAGATGTATGTAAGCATGAAGTTTAAAGAACCTTCATATAACGGAAAAGTCCTACAACAATTAGAGTTTTTCCAGAACCAGTCGTCTCCGCTGTCACTAAAAAGGAATTGTGTTTAATTCTCAGTTATGTCTGACCTCGTGGTTGAGGACACAGTGAACTATGAAGATGAAGGTGCCCTGCTGAGAGGTGATAAACAGGAAGATATACTTCAGAACTTCATTGTAGTTTGTGAAAAAACCCAGTATCCAGGGGCAACCAAGGATGAAAAACTGCATCAACGCTTTAAAGAGAATACTTCTAAAGAGTGAGAGAGAGAGAGAGTTATATGAACATGTCTATACTAAGTTTCAGTATATACTTTAATATTTTGAGATTGTACAAATGCATTGTTTGTTACCTCATTTGTTTGATTTGAGTGTGCTCACTGTTCAGTCCCATCAGGGTGCTCTTGAGGGTGATGATTATAGCGATAAACAGGACCAGGTTTGCCTAGGGTTGTGGTGAATAATCAATGAAAATAATCACCTGATCTTCTTAATTCTTCTGTCATGAAAGAATACATGACTTACCACAAGTACAAAGCATACAGGACCCAGGAAAGTCCACACATACTTTTGCTCAATCCAGCATCTGTACGTGAGAGAACATGTACAAAACATTAGAAAATACAAATCTGTCTTTCTTTATTGAGGGTTAAACAATCCTTTGGTGATCTGCTCAAACTCTGCATTTGTGTACACTCACATTTCACTGCTGTATGCCTCAGGAAGCAATCCAACAGACACGCCCACATCAGCAAGGGGAATAACATATCCAATCACAATCAGATACTTCCAAGGAAGCACCTCCTTCTGCTTTGATTTGAGTTTTTTGAGGTTCTTTACACAAATAAAGAGCAGCACAGCTTCAATAAACATCCACACAAATGCAGAGAGAAAGAGGAATTCCACAACTCCTGCCATTACTGCACACAGTTTCTGGGGAGAGAGAGAGAGATCATACAAACATTTACAATAAAAATAATTCAATGTCTTTAATTGTCTTATTTATTTTTCTTCATACAGTGGTGCTTGAATTTTTGTGTCCCCTTTAGAATTTTCTGCATATATTTAATAATAAATTAAATGCTAAATTGTACCAAATGAATAGTAGTTGCAAATTATTAAAATAAGTTATACATCAAATAAAAAATATTAAGGCTAAATGAGCAAACCTCAGACCGTACACTACAGCAATGTCACTAATCAGAAAGGCATATTTAAAAAGATGTCTGCTTTTAAAAACTAAAGTTCTGAGTAATCTAATCAAACCAGTGGGATGGAACTGACCAGGGACGAGCCCAAAAAGGTTTTTGTTGCAAAGGATCTTGAACCCAGGCTGTTTATAGTTTTATTTGTAATTAAAACCTAATTCACACTTTGCATGTTAAGCTTGAAATAAAATTCCTGTGGAAAATAACTTCAGTCAGCACAGCTCATTAAAGTCTAACAAAATTAACTTTCGGATTGTGGGTTGAAACTGGAGCACCTGGAGGAAACCACTGCAGACACATGAAGAATATCAACCCACAGTTACACTTTGTTTGCCCAGAAAATGATGTGTCCCATCTTGGTTCCTTCTAAGGTTTCTTCCTCCAGGTTCGAGGGAGATTTTCCTTGCCTAATGTCGTCTTTGGCTGCCCGCCTGGGGTTATTTACAAACCGGATTCCAAAAAAGTTGGGATACTAAACAAATTGTGAATAAAAACTGAATGCAATGATGTGGAGATGGCAAATGTCAATATTTTATTCGTAATAGAACATAGATGACAGATCAAAAGTTTAATCTGAGTAAATGTAACATTTTAAAGGAAAAATATGTTGATTCAAAATTTCACATTGTCAACAAATCCCAAAAAAGTTGGGACAAGTAGCAATAAGGGGATCGAAAAAGGAATTTGAGCATATAACGAACAGCTGGAAGACCAATTAACACTAATTAGGTCAATTGACAACATCATTGGGTATAAAAAGTGCTTCTCAAAGGATTCCACCATTTTTGTGAAGAAAGATAGTGCAGCAATACCAGAATGGTGTTACCCACCGTAAAATAGCAAAGACTTTTAAGTTATCATCATCAACCGTGCATAACATCATCAAAAGATTCAGAGAATCTGGAACAATTGCTGTGTGTAAGGGTAAAGGCCGTAAAAGTTTTGTGATCTCCGGGCCCTTAAATGTCACTGCACCTCAAACAGGAATGCCACTGTCAAGGAAATAACAGAATGGGCTCAGGAATATTTCCAGAAAGCATTGTCAGTGAACACAATCCACCGTGCCATCCGCCGTTGCCAGCTGAAACTCTACAGTGCAAAGAGGAAGCCATTTCTAAGCAAGCTCCACAAGCTCAGACGTTTGCACTGGGCCAGGGGTCTTTTAAAATGGAGTGTGGCAAAATGGAAAACTGTTCTATGGTCAGATGAGTCACGATTTAAAGTTCTTTATGGAACACAGGGACGCCATGTCATCCGGACCAGAGAGGACAAGGATAACCCAAGTTATTATCAACGCGCCATTCAGAAGCCTGCATCACTGATGGTATGGGGTTGCATGAGTGCTTGTGGCATGGGCAGCTTGCATATCTGGAAAGGCACCATTAATGCAGAGAACTATGTTCAGGTTCTAGAACAACATATGCTCCCATCTAGACGTCATCTCTTTCAGGGAAGACCCTGCATTTTTCAACAAGATAATGCCAGACCACATTCTGCAGCAATCACAACATCATGGCTACGTAGGAGAAGGATCCGGGTACTGAAATGGCCAGCCTGCAGTCCAGATCTTTCACCTATAGAGAACATTTGGCGCATCATAAAGAGGAAGGTGCGACAAAGAAGGCCCAAGACGATTGAACAGTTAAAGGCCTGTGTTAGACATGAATGGGAGAGCATTCCTATTTCTAAACTTGAAACTGGTCTCCTCCTCCTAATCTTGTCTTACTGGAATTCTGTGAAGCTGCTTTGTGACAACATCAGTTGTGAAAAGCGCTATATAAATAAATTTGATTTGATTTGATTTCTGACATCTGTTGAGTGTTGTAAGAAGTGGGATGCCACAGTGGTAAAAAATGGCCTTGTCCCAACTTTTTGGGGATTTGTTGACGCCAAGAAATTTTGAAACAACATATTTTTCCCTTAAAATGACACATTCTCTCAGTTTAAACTTTTGATCTGTGATCTGTGTTCTATTCTGAATAAAATATTAGATGTTGGCACCTCCACATCATTGTATTCAGTTTTTATTCACAATTTGTTTAGTGTCCCAACTTTTAAAAAGTGTCCCAAGTGCTTTTAAAAAGTGCTATACTAATACATATCCAATTTTATATTTGGTGGCCTAAGTCATGGACTGAACCCACAAACCCAAAAGTCTGGAGCTGTGTGACAGAGATGCTACCTGCAGTGCCACTGTGCTGCCCAACTCAAATAATTTTGACAAGGAATTTAGTTACATTTTGGAAGGCCTGTATTCCGATGTGTCTTGATGTGTACAGAGGGTAACTGCAAGATTATCAGTGACACATTGTTCCTGAGATGAAACTCTCACCTGATAAACCTTAATGTACTGCAGGAGACTCTGTGTCAGCAGGAAGAGGAGTTGAGCCAGAAATAGGCTGATGCACAAGTTTATTCTAGCTGTGTTATTCACCCTTGGGTTCCTCCAAAAACGTGCAAAGGTCAACAGAGACAAGAACAGAAATAAGAGCCCCACTGCCACAAACACATTGCTGATTATCTCCAATATTTTGGACTCATCCTGGAAAGAAAAATAGACAAGTGATTGTTACTATATTTTTTGCCAACCCTGGGACAGACTTGGATGCACTAATTTTGTGTAAAATTGAATGATCATGACATTAACATATAAAAGAAATGGGATGTTCTGTAGGACTAAGTGAAGAACCAGTGACTTTTTATCAGAGTTTATTGGCACTTGATTTCTTTAATAAAAGGGAGAATTAAAATATTGTTTAAATTCATTCATTGTCTGTAAGCTCTTTTCCAGTTCAGGGTAACGGTGTATCCAGAGCCTGCTTGGGCACAATGCGGGAACACCTGGAGGTTCACTCATACTCTCACATTTACTTACACTTAGGGACACTTAGTAGTACACTTTTAGTGAGTAGCCAATCCACCTACCAGCTTAACTATGTCTCATAACTTAATATATGGGTTAGTCAATATGAAACACAGTACACTTGACACAATTTGATCTTTTTACCTGCCGTGGGTTTGTCTGCATAATAACAGCAAAAGTTGAGAGGTGAGTACAGGAGCATACGCTGTGAGTACGGTTGGTCTGGAGGAGGACACAGCCATCTAGATCCCATTGCAATTTAGTGTTATTCCAGTACACACAAACGAATGTACTATCAGGCTCAACCTCCTAGACCAAAAAAAATCTTATTTATAAAGATCCTAAAGTAAAACAAAAAAATGCAAATCATAGTAGGTATTTTTCTATGGAAAAGAAATCTAACAATATACTAGGACGATTCACCATCAGATATAAACTGCTACAGGAAAATAATAAATCACCATACACATGCTGTCTACAGTTATTTGCACAGAAACTAAAATGGACACTAACATTTATGGAGCAATTTCTAAACATGAGCAAGTATGTTTCTGAGTGTATGATTGAATGAGTTGCATGTATATATATATATATATATATATATATATATATATATATATATATATATATATATATATATATATATATATATATATATATATAAATACCAGAAGAAAAACTGGTCTTGTATGCCCTGATTAGTGAAGAAAATCTTAGTGAGAACCAGCTGTCCATGTGTTAGACCCAACTAGATGCAGGGAGAGGGAAATATGCTGCAGCTGTAGCATCTTTGAGGTGTTTGATATCTGGAGCAAATGATCAGCAAAACAGAGCAAACTACAGTGCATTAAAATAGCAGATTACAAGTAGTCTACAAGGATGAGACACCAAATTAATATCCAAAAAAGGGAGCACACGTGTGTGTAAGGAATAAGTTACAGTAATATACAAACGGCAGGCATGTGAACATAAGTATCCTTCATGTCTCCAAGTGAATCAGTTGCGTGGCATTGTAATGGAAATGCCATTCTGCAACACTCTCTACACTGGCCCTTAGTGGACAAATCCAGACACCTGTGAGTTATAAATTCAATAACCCCTATAACTCACTGCAGTGTGATTCAAGGTGAGGTTGACTGGTCTGGTGAGCTGTGTGTTGGTGACGCCGAACAGTTTGACAGACACCACAGTGGACATCATGGTTTTCGTTGTGTTTTCAGTTGTGATATAGAGGTCGGGACCCAGCCATTTTGAAAAGTTGGTGTAGCTCATTAATGCCACACCTGCTGATTCTGAAACCAAGGTAAAAAGAAAAAAGTTATATATATATATATTTTTTTTTTACACACACACACATAATGTAGAACGTACTTTTGATGTGAGTGATTTATGTGAGTGATGTAAGTGATTTTTGTGAGTGATGGAGCAAAGATAATTATTTTACCGTTGTTGTTCTTTGCAATCGCAATGATGTCAATTTCCAAGTAAGCTGTACCAGTGCTGAGGGGAGGGATGGTTACCGATGAGGCATTTGGTCCGACAATCAATACTTCAATATCTGACGGTTTCCAAAACATATTTAATAATCAGTCTTGTTGATTATATTCTGTAACCTTGTTGTATAACATTTGTGAGCCTACAACATTGAGAGATTGAATTTACCTAAATTTGGGAGGCTTATGGGTGTGATGTTGTAGGTTGTTACATTCACAAACAGAGCAGACACCAGCTTTTCTATTGCCATCAATATTTTATTGACAGAGGACACATTACGTTCGTATTTTTCTTCTTTTATGATACTGCAATTGGTGATTTCTTTCAACTTTTCAACCACAACCTAGCCCACACACCACAGAATACACAAGATACACAAGATTAAACATCCAATGTCCCATCAAAGCTATACATTCAGAAAATCATTGAACCATGTTTACTCACATCGTGTGACAATGTAGTGAATATTGTGTTGAGAATCTTGTCCAGCAAGGCAGGTCCAGTAATGTTGATAAAAATATTCTAGAGAAAAACCACCATGAAAAATGAAGCCTGATTATTACATTAAACAACCTGTATATGTTTGCCAAGCTATGCCATTCAGATTGTGCGTCCTTCTGTCACATCCTGGCACTTTCTTGTTTGTTTTCCCATCTCTGCACATGGTTTTGTTTATGTTCTTTCTCCGCCTTTGTCCCGCCTTCTTTTTCCTCGTTATTCGTGTCAGGTGTGTCTAGTTTGTGCTGTTATTTAAGCCCTCTTCCCTCACTTCCTGGTATCGGTCATTTTGTTTTCGTTGCTTTGTTTGCTTGTTTGTTTGTTTGTTTTCGTTGTCGTTTGTTCCTTGTTTCACGCTCATGGTTCTTCGTATTGTTTCTCGTTTCTGGTTTCTCGTTTCTCTTGCCTCGTTCGGTCTCCTGCCTGTTTCATGCCCCAGTCTTGTAGTTTTGTTTCCTGCTCGTTAATGTTATCTCGTGTCTCTTCAAGTTTGTTTCGTTTTGTTATATCTTTATTAAAACTGTCTATGTTATAGCGAGTGTGTCCGCCTCCCATAAATTCCTCTCATCACGTCCCTAGCATGACAGAATGACCGATCACAATAAGGACACAGCTAGCAAGGACTACCCGTTTAGGAGATGTGTGATTCGCCGAACTCTGTTTCTCACAGGCCCCAGAGATCCCGTAGAGGAGGCTTTAAGAGCGGCCTCTGAATGGAGTCAACGGCTCCAGAACATGCCCGGCGCGGATAATTATCTTCGTCATAAGGACTCGATTCAGGAGTCGAGTAATTGCTCCAGCGGGAATCGACGGATCCGGAGGAGAAAGCGGGCTGGAGTCTCCCCTTCGCTGGAGGATTATCCCCTCAGGTCCGGGGAAATTCTTGGGGGGGGGGGTTATGGGTAGGTTAGCCTCCTACCTCAGGACAACGGAGGTGAGGCTAACAGGGGCGCACCTCTGGGGGAATCCCTCAAGAGTGCGTCCATCGGTGCCCCTAAACCCGATAAATCCACAACGCGTGCTCGGCGAGCAGCACGAGCACCTGCCTCGCTGGATGTTTCAACTCCTGTTCCCGTAAGAGCGGCACCTCCGGCCGCTCCTGTTCCTGGAAGAGCGGCACCTCCGGCCGCGCCTCTCTTCGTGCCCGCGGCACCTCCGGCCGCACCTGTCTTCATGCGCGCGGCACCTCCGGCCGCGCCTGTCTCCCTGAGCGCAGCGCCTACGGCCGCGCCTGTCTCCTTGAGCGCAGCGCCTACGGCCGCGTCTGTCTCCCTGAGCGCGGTGCCTACGGCCGCGCCTGTCTTCCTCAGCGCGGCGCCTCCGGCCGCGCCTGTCTCCATGGACGACGTCGCAGATTCCTCTGTTTCCATGGACGTCGTCGCTAGGCCCCCAGTTCCTAAGCACCGCTCTGCGCTCAATCCTGACCTCCAGGAGAAGCTTACAGGCCTCATGGCACGCCTGGAACTCTCCTTGAAGGCGGCGTCCGCCTCTCCTGTCTTCGTAAGAGCGACGCCCGCCTCTTCTGCCTCAGTGGACGACGTCGCAGATTTCTCTGCCTCCATGAACGTCGTCGCAGCTTCTTCTGTTTCCGTGGACGACGTCGCAGCTTCTTCTGCCTCCGTGAACATCGTCGCACATCCTTCTGCCTCCGTGGACAACGTCGCAGATCCCTCTGCCTCCGTGAATGACGTCGCAGATCCCTCTGCCTTCGTGAACGTCGTCGTAGATCCCTCTGCCTCCGTGGATGACGTCGCAGATCCCTCTGCCTCCGTGGACAATGTCGCAGATCCTTCTGCCTCCGTGGACGTCGTCGCAGATCCTTTTGCCTACGTGGACGACGTCGTCGCAGTTCCGCCTGCCTCCGTGGACGTCGTCGCAGTTCCGCCTGCCTCCGTGGACGTCGTCGCAGTTCCGCCTGCCTCCGTGGACGTCGTCGCAGTTCCGCCGTCTCCGTGGACGTCGTCGCAGTTCCGCCGTCTCCGTGGACGTCACTGCAGGTTCCCCTGTCTCCGTGGACATCACTGCAGGTTCCCGTCTCCGTGGACGTCACTGCAGGTTCCCCCGTCTCCGTGGACGTCACTGCAGGTTCCCCTGTCTCCGTGGACGTCACTGCAGGTTCCCCTGTCTCCGTGGATGTCACTGCAGGTTCCCCTGTTTCCGTGGACGTCGTCGCAGGGTCTCCAGTCTCTGTGAGTGTGGCTCCCTCAGCCGCTCCTATCTCCGTGACTGTGGCTTCGGCCGTTTCTGCGCCTGTGAAGGTGGCTTCGGCCGTTTCTGACCCTGTGACTTTGGCTTCGGCCGTTTCTGCTCCTGACACTGTGGCTACGGCCGTTTCTGCCCCCGAGACTGGGGCTACGGCCGCTCCCGGTCATACCCGTAGGACGGCCCCAAGGACTTCGGGGCCGATCCCCAGAAATGTGCCCAGGTTGGTCCCTCAGACATTTCCACGGACATTTGCCAGCCCTGGGCACCCACATGTTGTTTTTGTTCCTGTATCTGTCCTTGTTCTGGTTCCTGTCTCTGTCCTTGTTCCTGTATCTGTGTCTGCTTTTCTTTCACTTCCAGTCCCTGTCACTGTACTCGTGTCAGTCCCTGTTAAGATTTTGGTCCCTGTTCCCCTGCCTAGTCCTGTCCCAGTTCCCTTGCCTCAAGTCCAGTCCCCTGTTAGTTCTGTCCGTTCTCATGTCCAGTCTACAGTTAAACCCCCTGTCCAGTCTATGTTTCAGTACCCTGTTTCTGCTCCCGTCTTGTCCCAAGTCCAGTCTCCTATCTCTGCTCCTGTTCTGTCTCAGTCCCCGTTCTGTTTCCAGTCTAAGTTGCAGCACCCTGTCTTCTCTCGTTCTCCGTTTCTTCTTTCTAGTTCTGTCCAGTGTCCGTTTAAGTCTAGTCCCTTGTTCCCATCTCCATTTCCTATCTTGAATCTTTTGGTTTCCTGTTTTTGGTTCTTCTGGCCCCCTCCTGCGCCAGCTCCTGGAGAGGCTCTGAGAGTTGCGCGTCTTGGGGGGGGGGGTGTCTGTCACATCCTGGCACTTTCTTGTTTGTTTTCCTATCTCCGCACATGG
The DNA here is from genome assembly GCF_029633855.1 of Hoplias malabaricus. Classification (NCBI taxonomy): domain Eukaryota; kingdom Metazoa; phylum Chordata; class Actinopteri; order Characiformes; family Erythrinidae; genus Hoplias; species Hoplias malabaricus. Next base: position 60,908,045 of record NC_089801.1, on the reverse strand, counting down.
TTTTGTTTATGTTCTTTCTCCGCCTTTGTCCCGCCTTTTTCCTCGTTATTCGTGTCAGGTGTGTCTAGTTTGTGCTGTTATTTAAGCCCTCTTCCCTCACTTCCTGGTATCGGTCATTTTGTTTTCGTTGCTTTGTTTGCTTGTTTGTTTTCGTTGTCGTTTGTTCCTTGTTTCACGCTCATGGTTCTTCGTATTGTTTCTCGTTTCTGGTTTCTCGTTTCTCTTGCCTCGTTCGGTCTCCTGCCTGTTTCACGCCCCAGTCTTGTAGTTTTGTTTCCTGCTCGTTAATGTTATCTTGTGTCTCTTCAAGTTTGTTTCGTTTTGTTATATCTTTATTAAAACTGTCTGTGTTATAGCGAGTGTGTCCGCCTCCCATAAATTCCTCTCATCACGTCCCTAGCGTGACACCTTCAAACAGGAATATTAGTTTAGTTTAATAAGTGTTCAGTTTAGTCAGTAAGTGAACCAAACCAAACCTAATAAACAGAAAACAGGAGAAATCTCTACAAATATAAATATATATTAAAAAATAGCAACAATCTCCCCCAGAAATTACTGATGAATGTATTTGACCTTCAAGCCCTCAGACAACTTTAGTTAGGTGCTCCATTTACAATATCATCTTTCATGATGTTTTATACTGTAAACGAAAACCTATGCCATCCCCAGAAAAACAATCTGTCAAAAATCAAAGCAATGCATTCAGTAAATCAGTGATCCAAGCATTCCTTACCACTTGTGATGATGTAGTAAATGATTTTGTGAGAGTCTCCTGTGAAAGTGTGGTTTCAGTTGTAGTTGTAGAATAATTCTAGAGAAAAACGCAATGGAATGACGTGTGATTAATGAGTGAACTAACAACACCAGTCCAAACAACATTATAGTTGTGCTGTAAAAAAGAGAAAACACTAAATCTGTGTGTAATCAGGTTTCAATACTTGTTTGTCTGTTTTTAATGGACATGTAAAAACCTTTACCTCTAAATGCCCTCTGACCTTTCACTACATTACACTGTACAAATGAAGGGATAAAAGAAAATAACCAATGATATCACAGCATGCGTTCCCTCCCTCTCTTTTCTTCACTGACACCATCTCTCAGTTCAC